>NW_020450712.1:621515-755020 GCF_003343035.1 Apteryx rowi
AAGGGCAAGACAGGCACAGCTAATGCCAGTTTCTGTAAGGAGGCTTTCTGAAGGGTCTCGTGCAACCCATGTCTCCTCATGGGGGACCAGTCAGCTGCTTGCCAGCGGGCGGGAGATGCCCCTGCTGCCTGCGGGAGGATGGCGCAGTATTACCTGAGGAGGCTTTCTGCTCGAGGAACCTGGTGTCAGTGGGTCTCGCCAGCCATTGGCTGGTTTCTAACCATCTTCCCTTTAGAAAAGCTGTTGTGGAGTGGAGAAAGGCCCAGTTTAGCTGCTGACTGAATTGCTGGGGGATGTACTGGTGAGAAACAGCATCTTCAAGGGGCTTGGAGATGAACTAGTGGGACCAGCTCTTATGTCATGCTGTGGGCAAATGAAGTAGAAGTCCGTAAGATGCCTTGATTCTGGCTGGTTGCTGAACGATACCTGCCACTGTGTATAAAATGAGCTTGGAAAAAATTCCTGACTGTCAGAAAGGAGCAGTTAGACACCCTGTCATAAAATTGCTGGTTGTGGCAATGACAACTGGAGATGTTTCAAACAGGAATTTTCCCTGTCTCTGCAAGTTGTAACTGCCAACAAGAGGGCAGATCATCAGAAAGTAGCTTTATTTCCCTCAATCAGTGATTCTCAGGCACTTGATGTTTTTAATAGTTTTCAGTTAACTCATGCAGAGAGGGCTAACTATTAAACAGTCATACATAAATTTGAGGAATACTGCACTCTGTATGAATGTATTGGCTTTCATATGACTCCTTAACATATGGTTTATATGTTTTTAAATAGAGACAAAAGGAAGAAAGAGAGAAAACAGAAGTCTTCTGAATGATTGAACCCTGAGAAGGCGATCTCACTGTCTGGCTGGAGGGGTTAACCAAGTCCCTGATTAGGGATGAGACTATGGTGCCAGACACTCAGAGGAACAACTGGAAGATCCAAAAATAACTTTTGACAAGGCAATTAGAATTTGCCAAGCAAAAATAGTTAGCTACTTCCATCTGAAGCTCATGGAAAGTGGAGAAATGAGCACTGGGAGGGTCAAAAACAGCATGAAAGTAGACATGTGGCAAAGTCACAAGGATCAAAGCTGGAATACATAAAAACTAGCATGAAGCTGCAGCAAACAACACAAATGAAGACAATGCCCAGCATTTAAAAATGGAGGCATTACAGTGAATTGTACGACTTAAAAAAATTTCCAAGACCTTGCATAGTGCACTGCTTAGATAGAGGATGACAATAGCACCATTAACTCCCAGAAAGTCCCCTGAGAAGTGCTGGCCAGTATCAGAGCTGAAGGTGGATGGGCCCTTAACTTTTGTCCTAGACTTACAGAAATTTTGATTGGGAGGGTCAGCCTCTGGAGACATCTGGTCTGGCCTTCTGCTCAGAGCAGGACTTTGCAAGCACTGTATAAGGTCAGCCATGGCTTTGTCTACTCAAGTCTGGAAAACCTCCAAGGATGGCGATTCCCCAGCCTCTCCAAGTAACCTGTGCCAGGGCTGGACTGTGCTTCTTGCCAAACTGACTTCGGATGAATCTTTCAGTAACAAACATGTGCCCATGGTGCTAGAAATGCTCATGTGAGCACGCCAAGAAAAGTGCAGGCAGCAAAGGCGATTAATAAAACTGAAGATTTAGAGGGTGGTCCTTTCCCTGAGAAGGAAATATGTGGATGGGGGATAATGGTCTGTGATTATCTGTGACCCTCCCTGCCGTGGGGTAAACAGTGAATACAAAGGGTGATTTGTGGTCTGATGCCCATGCCGGTGAGGGGTGAGACAACGCCCAGGGCAAGGCAGAAGTCTTGCCACTTGCCACTGCTCTACCCAGAACAACACCTGGGGCAAGGCGGGAGTCTTGCAGCCTGGTGTTGTTGATAGGGGCAAAAGAAAATAAAGGCCAGCAGCCATTGACACCTTCTGCTGAGCTCAACAAGGACCAAACATCCCACAGTGTTTGGCTCAGCCCCACCTTGCCAAGAGTATAAATTCAGTGCATAAACGGTCCTCCATTTGGAGGATGAGAACACCAACCTACGGACAGGTCGATGGGCCTGGACCTCTCTCCTCCCCAAAACAGGGACGCCTTTTTGGTAAGGTTTGCGCCTCCGACAACGTTGGACGTTACCCCGGGAAAAATACCATTGTTGAAAGTGCTTAATTATCAGTTTGAGCTCAGTAAAAGTAGAATTTCTTGCAGTAAGTGCATTTATCACCGGCAATCCTGAACCTGTTGATCTGTCGCTTTAATAAATTGTCTATTTTGATCAACTTTGTGGACCTGACTCAGTGAAAGCCCTTTTGAGGAGGGCTCTGGCAGGCAAACGTTGACTCAACTTTTTGAACCTCACTCAGTGAAAGCCCTTTTTAGGAGGGCTCTGGCAGGCAAAGTTGATTACCCCTTGTCCTCCCTTCACGCGACGGTAACAGTGGATAAGGCAACTGACAACTTTATCTTGGAGAAAAGGGTTTGGTTTTGTGGGAAAATGTGTCACTCCTTTGTTGTCATTTAAAGTTTGTACTTTCTGGAGAGGCAGAGGATTAAAACCATTGAGAAAGAGGAAGCAGAGGAAGGCTTCTCAGGGAGGAAGAAGCTCTCTATTGCCTGTAGAATAAGGTGGAAAGAACTCATCTATCTCATGCTTCATTTCTGCAGTGAAATTCCTTTCATCCAAGACAGACACATAAATGCCTGTGAGATTCATTGCTCTGGAATCCTAAAGTAACTAGAAGCTTCACCAGAATGGAAATGGTCACTGGTCATTGTATAATAAAATGGCAGAATATTTTGGTTATATATAGAATAAAGAATTAAATTCACTTGGGAAGAACTGATCATTTTCTTCTCCTTACTGGAAGAGAGATATTCAATGGAAAATAATTTCCTACATTTTAAGTGCCAGCAATATTTGTCATGTTCTTAGAATATACTGTCCTCACATTATCATTTATGTATATTTCACAGGAAATACTACCGTGCATTTTTTATAGTACAGAAGTTATGAGAGGCTACATAGAACATTCTTTGATCCAGAGAAAAAGAATAGAAGGACATGAGCAGAGGTTACTTAGGAAACAGCTGCTGAGCTGAAGTTAAATAAACATAATTAAAATCTGTTTAAATTCAGTTATGTACAATGACACAAATAATACAGCAAGGTATATAAGTCCTGGTAAGGTTAAAGCCATCACTAGTGCCTCTATATTGACAGAGAGAATATAAAGATTCCTGGAAATGCTGACATATATGTATGGGCATTTGGGCTTAAACTATCTGCTTAGAAAAGCATCCTGAGAGAGCTACAGAACAAGAATGTCAGAGACMTGAAAGCAAAACTTAAAAGGAATTTGCAAAACTGATATAATTATCAAGGTCTCACCCTGAGCTTAAGCCTGTCTTATTCACAGATGCTTCCAAAGAGGAAGCTGATATGGTCCTCACACCTTTGTAAGGTCATTTCTGGAGAGCTGTAACATTTATGCCATAGGTATCAATAAAAAATGGAAGTCAGTAGGCTTGCATAGACAAGGATGCTTAGTCCATGTATGTAAAAGGTTTCAGGACTTTATTTCTGAGAGGCCAATGTCAGCAGAGACTGACCATATAGTATTTATCATGACAACCAAAATGGGCTTGGCAAATGTTATCCAAGACTAAAGGGATTTCGTTTTCTCTGAAGATTTATGATTAGCTGTTTGAATGCAATCCTAGGAGAGATCTGGCTTTTGCAAAAGCACTTGGTAGGGCATTGACAACAGCAGTAGAACAAAAATCCAGGGAAAGATTTTACATATGAATCAATCAGCTTTAAAAAAAAAAAAAACAACCTCAAATGAAGTGTGGACTGCAACTGCCAGAGATACAGCTGGAAATGAGACCAGTCTAGTGGTACATGAAAAGTGGAGTCACTGTAGATGTGTTTATGCCTCTTGGAAAAAGCTAAATAGCATAGACTTGTCACAGATGATTGTCTCCACCATAAAAGACAATGTAACTAAAGATGTGATCATGCATATCATAGCTATTATTACTAGACACAGAAACCTTGACATTGCAATGTCTGACAAAGGCAGCTTAGGTTCATAGAACAGGACTTTGAAGCAAGGAAGCTCTTTTTTGGGCATGGTAATCACTAGTTCTTACTATTTTTCCTCTGGTTTGGAGGAAAATGGTACCAAAATATTAAAACACTTATATTTAGTGTTACAGTTATTTAGTGTTTCTGTTACAGAACATTATCAAAGAAGTGTGTGTGAATTGTCCCTTACTGCCCTTTTGGTCAGCCAAAACCTGAAAAATCAGAATGCTTGTGTTGCTAGAAGTTAATGCCAGCTGCACTGGAGATTGCAGATGCATAAAAAGACAGAAGAGAGAACAAACAAAAAATGATCATTTGGGATTAAAGGAACTGTGTCCAATTGACAGAAATTACACTATTTGAAAATTTGGCTGCAGATGGTATCAATGCCAGAAAAGAAGGGACAGCTCTTGCATGAGGGTGTCTCTTAAAACAGGCACAAAGTACAGGGTGTAGCTAACCTGTTCTCCCAGTCCCAGAAACCACACAGGTTAGGGATACAAAATCAAACATTTTGTCAAAGAAAGGTGTCACACAAACTTCAATCATTTTTGCTTGGGACAGCTGAAAATAAGAGTATGGTTTGGAAAGAACCAACAGGTTTACCACTATCCAATGGCTAGCGTCTCTAGTTAGTTTAGTTAATACATGGATTATAAGAATTTTAAATGTTATATCAGTATGATTGTTAATTGTTATTAATGTTATGTCTAACTGGGAGACGGAAGTATGGGGACCTGCATCTTTAAAAGACTCCAAAAGCACCTGGCTGAATGGATGACGCAGGTGTTCATGTTGCATGGCTGTGACCGACTGTGGCTGAGACAGTGAGCAAAGAGAGCTTAGCCAGGCTCCTGGTCCTGAGCAATGAACAATGCAGCCATCTAAATAGTGCATAGAAATAATGCTCAGTTTGCTGGCGAATTAAGCACTTCTGACTGTGGGATGACATGTAATACTAAAACCTGGCTAATATATCCCCACAGGTTAAAAGCAACAAGGACTGGTGTCGGTCTGTTTAAAGTGTCCCCTTCTGGAGTAACACCAAGTCCCATATCTCTATCCGAAATCATACTCAAGTTCTAGTTCTCGCAAATAATCAAAGAGATTATGTTCTTGTAATGACCCATTTTTCCCACTCAGAAATAGGACTGAAACTCTGGAATATGAAACCTAAATATAATTTATTTGGAGAAATAGAAAAAATGCATAACTTATGTCATTTAAAATAAAATGATAAAAGAAATCGTGTGTCARGAAGGAGCAGAGTGTTGGCTGCCATTTGAGGGATGAAAGATCAGAATCTCCCAGTCAAAAGAAAATATCCACAAAAATTGTATCATAATTTAAAGTTATTAGTAAATGTGCCTTAAGTTATTCATTCCTAGGAATGATGGAAATGGTCAACAGACAAAGCTGGCTGGAACGCAGGGAGGTGTCCTTAGGTAGGGTTGTGGGAGAGGGGTTTCTTTTATCTTCCTTCATCAACAACGGTGACTTTCTGTAATAATGAGGATATGAGATATTAGCATATTTCGGGTTTTATAATTCCAGTTCTAAGTAAATAAATTGTTACATAATTGATAAGCCAAAAACTCAAGATCATCCTTTTTTAGACATACACTTTTTCACATGCATACAGTGACATAAACCAAAGAAATCAGAAGCCATTGGAGAGAAAATCTTCAAGAGAGACTATTAAGTATATCATGTCCAGACCTTAATGTAGATTTTGCACACAGTTCTGCACATGCACATGAACTGCACACTTGAAAAATGTTCATGCAACTATAGCACATGTTGAGAAAATGAGCCCCAAATTTAAAAGCAATGCATCCAAGCCTGTGTCAGCCTAATTTACTTCAAGCAGCCTCCAAGCAAGTCCACACACACACAAAAAAAGAATCCACCTGTACAAACCTCATTTATCTCAATGACTTGAGCATTCATTTCAAGCATTTACAGACACATTTCAGACATCACTCAACTGTCCAAAGCCCCCAGACACCGAACAGTTAGACAAATGGGGCCCCACCTGAAAGCTGGAAAAGCATCAAGAGGGGCTCAGTGACCAGTGGCATGCCACCACCACCCCTGGGTCCCATGAGGCGCAGCAGGTGCATGCCTGCTGAGTGATGTGTTTCAGCAAGCCTGGTGTGGCTGAATACCTGGGAAATAATCGCAAGCCAATATTACTGCCAGGCATCAACATATCTTGCAGTAATCCTTTCCCTGGACAAGATGTAAATAATACTGGTTGTTTCTACGCTGACAGATCAACCCACACTGAAATGCTAGAAAGTGTCTTAACTTACCTTCTGTCCACACCTTTAAGTTCCTAGTTTAATTTCACAGCTTGAGCTCTGAATCTCTGGGCGTACAGAGTGATTAGTCAAGAACAGACACCCTGGCAGTCCACATTGTGCCATGAGGATGCAAAAAGTAGCTAGGACTCAAGTCCTGAACAGGAGCATCACCTAAACACGCAGTGCTCATGTGAAAGCCTGCTCTGGGAGCCAGAGGCCTGCCTGCCTTCTTTCCACCATCCTCCTTTCCTGTTGCTACCTTGCCCAGCTGTAGAGATGAACTAGACTCAAGACCAGACTGAAGCTCTCTTTGTTCTGCTTACCTCTAACTTCACCTCTATTGAGAAGTATTTTCTTCTCAGCTACCTATTTAAAGCAGAACCAACAAATGCAAAGGGATGCATCAAATCTTTAATGCAAAACAGCAGTTCCTCATTCCATCTCACTGAACCGGCATGTGAGGATGAGCAAGCAAACCTTCCTTCCTGGAGAGCCTACATAGTCAGTATCTCCAATATCCCTGAGCTGTAATATCAGAAATATGGAACAAATATAATAAGAAGCTGGTTGGTAGAATCCCTTCATGTTTACTTAGTCAAAAAGTCTTCTAAATAAATTGCTTGAAGCAGTTAGGAAAACTGGTAAAGCATAATAGTTGCAGAGTCACTTTCCTTCATCTTGTTAGAGACTGTTGATTAGCTGGGCTTTAGTATGGCACCACAGATGTCAACAAGCTACAGCATTGGTGGTAGAACCAGAGAAATCTCTTGCCATGTGGCTGGGCTTAACATGGAAAGAGCCATACAGTCTGGACACAAATATAGCATATCTGAAAATGAAAAAAATATACTCAGGAGCTTGGTATATCCATGTAGATGTACCTGGAATCTCTGCTATAAAACAAAAACATAAAAGCCACCCTAGCAATAAAGTATTTCTGACAAAAAATTCTTCAAATATCAAAGCATCTCTAGCCCTGGAAAACTCTACCTCTCATAGCTCTACTACTGCCACAAAATCCTCAGCTTCCCTGACCAGCAGTCTATATAAAATTTGGGGAGGAGAAAAAGTATGTACAGTTAATCATTTCTGAGTAGACAGTAAAAAGAACCTCTGGATACCGAGAAATTTTTGTGATCTGGAATACTATGGAAAAGCAGATAAAACTGCAAGTCTGTCTTTTTTCTAGGTGCTTAACAGAAACTAGTTGGTGCAGAATAAAGCCTCTAGTAACTACCTTGCATGAACTGAAGTACTAAGGCAGTGCTGAGTGATGCAGAGACAGGGCTGCTGGGCTGCTTGCAGGAAGACCTATTATTCAGGTGTGATCATTTTACAGTGCTTTGTTGAGAACACATTGAAAAGATTATTTCTCTGTTGTTTTCCTTCACCCTGTTTTTACCAGGCCAGACTGTTTGGAACCCCTTGGTTTTTCTGTAGCAAGTGAAATATGCATGACTAATTTTAAATTGGTTAACTATGCCCAAGATAGTCTCATTGTCTCAGGTTGCTGAGCTTAGTGCTTCCTTGTGGTGTCTTCCTTCTTTTTTTTCCTTTAATGTACTTTTGGTATGTCAGACAGCCTGTATAAAAATGCTGTAATGTCACACATTGCTTGTTCCATCATATTTGCTTTCCATAATGTAGCTGGTGGATCAGTACTCATTTGATCTCTATAATTTCTGTTTAAGTTTTTTGCTCTTTCAATTGCAATTTCAACTGGGATCTTCCTGGATTCTGTTTCCCTCAAAATAAAAGATAAAGATCATTAGACCCATCCTGTCACTTTTCCTTGTCTTGTCTGCCTTTATCTCACAAGATTTTCTGCATGTGGTTAAATTTGCCCAGGAGAAAATGAGATTTTGCTAGAGCCAGAATATTTAGAGCCCCAGAGCCTGACTACCTTCTCTCTGGGTGCCCTAAATATGGAGAATATATTGGCCATTGTTTGTTCATTCCTATGTTTCTTTTCACCTGTCACTAGATTTTACTCTCTTAGGTCAATTTGTTTTTTTTTTATCTATTTGGGTATTTACTTTTTATCTAGTGTTGATCTTGTCCTTCTCTGTCTCGAAAGTTCTCTTCCCCTTAGAAGACTGCACCTGCAATTTGGTTTTAAAGTCTGATTCGGTCCATGATGGTCCTGCCATTCTGGAGGCACAGATATGCATGCAGTGATGGAGATTTGGCTGCCAGCTGAGAATGCCTGTTGTCTCATACTTTCAGCACAAGTGAGAAACTTCAGAGTGATCTCATCTGCGTGGAGTAGCTCTGCCCCGCTCTTGCCTACACAGGCAACACAGCAGCAGCCTGTATGCTGATGATGTGCAGGCATTTGCTCAACCYGCTGGTGGCCTGTCCTCTCCGTCACCTGGAGGCTGTGGTGTGCTTGAGCCCTGGGGAGCATTTGTGGCTCCAGCAGCTGTCCTCTGTTTCCTCCATGGAGGTAGTGACCTCAGGTAGAGGCGCCCCATGGGCTGTGCCCTGCCAGTGGGCCTCCCAGACTGTTGGCCTTCCAGCCAAGTGACCCTACCTCTTATACACACAATCTGTCAGTCTCTAATTTGTTGTGTAGGCATAGCTGTTTCTTTCTCATTTTCTTATGTCATACCTACTTTTCAGCCCACAAATCAGAAGGACCATCAAAAGGCCCATCAGAGGGATTCTGAGGATTAAGAGATCTACTGCTTTTGGGGGTTCTTCGTTAATTCTAGTGGCCACTGGTGCCCTGTTGTGCTAAGTGCTGTACAAACACATCATAAGAACAAATCTTTGCCCCAGTAAGTCTACAGTCTAAAGATGGAAAGCAGATAAAGGTAGAAGGGAAAAAAGAGATGAAAGACATCCAAAGTCACATGTTTTGTTAGTGGTCAAACTATGAGAAGAGCCCAGATTTCCTGCTGCTCTGTCTCCATATTCTSCCTCACACTAATACTTTTGTATTGTTTTTACAGCACTGCTCGAATTAGCCTTAGGGAACTCTTGAGGGAATGTCCTTTATACTCTGGTTAGATGCTGGACCAAATTTGTCCCTACTGAGATTCCACTGATTTAAATGAATGTTCAGCTACAATACAGCAGCTAGGAACTTGGTTAGTTGTTTCATGGCATTTTATATTTCAAATGTTTTGTTTGGAGCATGCCATTATTTCTGTTTATAACTATGGCAGTACTAGCACAGCAAAATATATGACCAAACACAGATGGTTAATAAGGACAGACAGATAAGGAAATATGAGGCAACCACTACCAAGGGCAGACCTAGCTCTGGTCTGAACTGGAGAGGCTGGCGGACTATGGAGCATCACAGCCCCAGCTGCAACATGAGATGGGCTTTCACAAAGCAAAGGATAGTGTTAACAGGAAGGTTTCAGCTCCATACTCTCCACTGTAATGCCTGGCCAGCATGGCTCTTCACAGACACTTGCAGCATGACCTTTAGCAAGTAGGAATCACAGTGAAGGAGAGATGGAAGGAGATCAAGGAGAAAAATCTGGGTGCCCAGCAGATATTTAAGGGGAGCTTCATCCTAGCAGGGTCCGAGGCAGAATGGCAGGAAATAACCTAGTTATTTGCTTTAAAATACAAAAAATGATGATTGAGGCAGGCAGCTCTGGCAGAGGTAAGCTGACATCACTGTCCTTGTAGAGGAGACTGGGGAGGAAAGGAAGATTTGATATGATGGAGAAAGGTCAGTCAGTGGGTACACAGAAAGTGTCCTTCTAAAATATTACCTTGACTGTACGATATGTGCCAGAAGAGACCTCAGTGACATCTCCATGGTCTGCACTGAGGCTGGGATTTTCAGTGTATCCTAAAGAAACTGGATTTTTGAGGGGGCTTGGCTGGCTAATACAGACTGGAAAACACCAGCCAAATTTGCTAGTCAGTATACAAGATCACTGAAACACTGTGATGGTAAGGGTGCTCAGAAGGCCTGGATTTCCTTAACTGAGAAAGGTGACTAAGATGAGGCAAGGTAGCAGTGTAGGAGTCAATGACTGGTTTACTGAAGGGAGATGAAGAGCATTTGTACTCTATGCAGCCTCTAGTGAGAAGAAAGAAATATTCAGCTTAAGTAAAGGTGGAAATGTAACTAAAGAAACCTCTGAGGAAAGTATTTTTAAAAGGATTGGTATTTCTGTGGATATCAAGAATTTCTGCAGATATCAGAGTTATCTAAAATAATGGAAGCAAATATTTTGGAAGAGAGGTTTAATCCAATAGAAATGTCTTTGTAACAATGCATTTGTAAAGGTCATAACATCAGAGAAAGGGCAGCAGGCGAAACGATCTTTCATTTGGTCTATCAAGGCAGCCCCAGGCTCCCATGGTTACAGGACTTTTCTTGTCTCTGTTTTGAGCTTTTGGTCTTATTGGTCTCCATGTTTTGTTGACTTCCGATAGTCCACTGACACCTTCCATGAAGAATTTGTGTTGCCCTTCCCCTGAGTTAGATCTGATAAAGTCTCAGTTTTCTTTAGTTATTTTTAAGATGGAGACTCTTTCTTGTTTCTTTTGTATTTGATTACTTCTCTTGTTTTTTGTGGAGCACCTTTCCACAAAACTAGATTACAGCACTGCAATGAGTGATTCCAATTGCAGCAAATTTCTCCCAGTACAACCCCCCCCACCCCGAAATACAAAAAAACCCCTGAAACTAAAAACAGGCATATAATTTTAGCACAAAATGGTTTAAGTACATTTAAAGAGGCTGTCTGATAAGCTGTTATAGAGCTGGACAATGTGGCAGGTACTGAAGAATTCACATGGGTTTTAAATACACAGCTGATATTCAGAGAACCACAGATGACTGGAGATCAACAGTTACAATGAAACCTTTATATTGTCATTTTGGAATTATGTCCATTAATAGGGCAGAGCAATTAAATCAATTTTAAAGAGCAAGAAATCTGCCAAGGCATATATATTTACATTTGCAAAGATGCAGTATATGAGGTTGGATTGAATATAATAATTTTCTCTCAACAGTATATATAGATACACATTTCCTACATTCATTTGTGAAGATGTCTTTGAAATGTATTCATTGAAGCTAATTATAGAGGTCTAACACTTCTCTTCATTTAATGCTATAAAATTAATGGCCCTTCATTTTTACCTCCAATGCAAATGATCATGTCATCTCAAACTGCATGCAGCTCTTTTTCTCATATGCTGAATATGATTAGTTTTCCTTAAGCAGAATTAGAGCACGTGATTCTCTGAGGTTAGGCAAGAGCAATGTCTCCTGGTGTTATTTCAAAGGTTTTGTTATGATGTAGTATTTTTAACAAACAGGATTTCTGAAATGTACACTGTGAAAATGTTAGACAAGTGAGCTCTAGAGGTTGTGGCCTTAGGAGAGCACAGACAAAAACAACAATGGCAACTCATAAATCTCCAGCATCTTCATGTGAGATTTACCAGACATTACAACAAACACTTGCAAGAACAGAGGGATGTAGCTACTTTTGAAAGAATATGACATGTAGTTTAAAAATATTTCTATAGAGCTCCATCCAGCTCCAACTGAAGCCAATGGCTTCAATAATTTTAATAGAAGCTGGATAAAGCCTGTAACACTCCTATTTTTTTTCAACCAGTATTGTATATTTGCCTAAGAGGATAATGTCTCAAAAATCAGACAGGCATCACCTAATTTTCTGGAATTTAGACATCTAAGCTCAAAGCACAAAGATGTGCATGCTAGCAGCATATATTCATTTTCCTCCATTTTGCTTGTCAATCAACTGCTTGCGCATGAGGGTGATAGAGCAGACATCTACCATTTGAGAGTGAAAACCAGACAAAATTTTTAACATGTGTTTCTAACTGTCAGATCGTCTGCTTGCAAACACTGCAGACAAATGCTGCAGTCATAAAAATAATTTGTGATTGAATGGTTTTAAGGTATATCCTCTGTAGGAGTAAACTCGGAGTAACTATCCACCTCCTATAGTTAGATGGGATATTGTTCCAAAGGGACTCAAAACAAAGAAAAGTAGAGTTAAAATAATAAAAAAGAGTATATTTTAAACTTAAAAATGATTTTTTTTTGGTTTAGTACTCATTATTCTGTAATGGAGCTTTTACTACACAATGGATATGATAATCTGGGAAAATCTGCGTATAAGCAAAGAAGAGATTGTCCTTTAGCCACCATATACAACCACTTTTCCTGATTGCTCTCCAGTGTGCAAAAGGAAGGTCCAGAGCTTGGAGGGGAGACAGGAACAGCATCTTTCTGGTGCAGAGAGAACAGAAGCCTCTGAGAAAAGAGAGACCTGTATTCAATCTCTGGGATCCTGGGGTTACCAGCACAGTAGTTGTCTACCTCAGAGCAGTGGATAGCCTGGGGTCTATGCAGTCTGCCCAGTGACGTCCCTCACTGAAATTTTAGACATTTGGACCCAGAGGCAGGGAACAAGGAGGTCCCACTCTCATGACATAACCATCTAAACGCTCTACAGAGTCAGAGGAGTGAAGCAAATGTCTTTCATACCCGCAGAAGAAGAACCAGGGCCTTAGGTACTTCTCTATTGTCTATCTAGGGAGCTTAGGTGTTTCTAGAAGGTAACTGGGGCTCCACAAATTAGTTACCTACCTTATTAGTTATCTATCTTATCTAATCATTGAGGCTGATAAGAAACTTGACATGCTTCTAGCTACTTGGGAGCTGACCTCTTTACCTCTTTAGTTACAACAGGCTCCTGATGTTGACTCTAACCCTTTGCATGACTGTCCAAATTTAGCTCACTTGCTGTAGCCCCTTCAGGGTCTGGGTTTTTGGCCCTTCTCAGCCTGCAGAGGGTGGCCCTGCTTTCTTTCCTCGGCAGAATGCCTTAACCACCAACTCACTGTGAAACCTGAGTAAATGCACTCCTTGTCCCACTGCTCAAAGCTAAGCCAGAGTCCAGCCAAGCATGTGAGCCACAGGTGAGCATGTGAGGACTCAGACTTAGCCTAGTGGTTAGGGTGCTCGGCTGGATGGGAAGAACTGGGATGCTGTCTCCAGCAATCTGGAACAGGAATATAACCTACATTAGTCTATTACTGAATTTTCACCAAACAATTCCCGACCATTTCATAGGGGCATGAAAATGTGAACAAAATATCCTGGAGAAGTTTCACAACTTTTCTGTCATTCTGTAGCTAACAGATTTAATAGCTGCTGTCAACAGTGATTTCACTGAGTTGGAAATGCAATGAGGCAAACCAGGACTGCAGAATAGTTTGTGACTGACCTGTGGGTGTGTGCCAACTACCTTAGAAAGGTTTGTATTCAGCTGATATCCTCAGAAAACCACTGCACATCCTAATGTGCAGTGAAAGCAAAGGTTCTTGGTTGTGGTCAGTACAGGAGCCTGAGCAATTATCAGACAAATAGAAATAAAGCAAGTTTCCACAAAACAAGTGTTTTATGTAAGCAATGGTAACCATGAAGCTTATTCTTTCCTTATTCAAGCAAGACAAGGGAACTTGAGAGCACCTATTTAAAAAATAATAAAATTAGAAAAACAACAAGGCTTCTAAATCATGCCTTGAAAGTATCACCTAACAATCTGGCTTCTCTATCAAATCAGGATGTTGAATACAAGTAGTATGGGAACAGGGTATGCCTATTTGTGAGTGACAGAGAAACAGCTTGTGTCCATCTGATGCATTACGCAAGGGAAGCTGATTTTCTGTGCTTACTCCCTAACCTACCTGCAGCACACAAGTATCTTATGGCCATCGGAAGCAACAATTTCCACTTGCACCCAGTCATTTCAGTCACTGCCTCAGTGTTCATTTGTGAAATTTCTGGTGAATCTGTGGAGAACATTTCTGCCACTTCAAAATACATGTTGCTGTTCACTCTGCATTCCACAGAAAGCCAGACTTGAGGCCTGAGGTCTATTTCCTAGGACGCTTGTGATTTTGGCATTTCCAGTGATATTTTATCATATTAACAAAGGACACTGTATCTTGTTTCCAGTAACATTTTGTTTGATGTTTAGTTAAAGAACAGCTGTAGCAGCTGATCAATTTTCCCGGTTGTTTGAATGGTTGCTGAAATGGCTTCACCTACAACCCTGTCTGCTTTGATATTCCACTCACTATTTCTTTAAATGTTCAAAGCTTGAAGCAGTAGAGTCACTTATTTTGCACATCCACAAACAGCAGGCAACTGGAGGTGCTTAACCCTAAATCTCTATACCATGTTCCCTTTTTGATAAAATTGAAAGTACATTGTCAAGCATCAAAGTCGACTTTTGCATTCATTGCCACAAATCCTTTAACTACTTTCTTCGTTCTTGCTATCGAACCTTTGGGAACATCCTAGTGTTTCATGCATTAAGGTCCAGACTTCCGGAAATGGAGATATTTCATTCTAACTAAATCTTGTTCAGATAAATGACACAATTCTTCCCTTATCTTTTCCTTTCTGTTTCTCAGGCATTATTTGGATTTTTTTGGGGGGGAGGGGGTGTAATTCTATTGGTCATTATTATGCTCCAAGAGCAGAAATGTCATACAGTAAAGACCTGGTTAGAAACAGAAGTCAGTTGTCAATGGTTTTGTTAGGAGCGAAAAAGCCTGTTAAACCAGACTTCTACCAGAGCTGAGAGAAAACCCCAAACTAGATCCCTACTTTGCATTTGGCTTTACTTACTATAAAGAACCAGTCCTTGAATCTTAGCACCTCTGCATCTTTGGGAAGACTAGATCCAAATCTGCCCTTCATAAGGTCCTCTGTGATGCCACCCCAATGGCAGGCAATATATATTTTTCTAAGGTACACATGGTTTGTACTAACTACCTCTGCATTTTCAGTCTATGTGATATGTACTAAGAGTACTGAGCTTCACTTTAAGTTGCAGATTTAAAAAACAGAAAAGCTAAAGGTAATGTTGAACCAAAACTATTGAAGGTCAGCTGATTTTATATAAGCTATGTGACATTGAGAATTTTGGTTGGTTTTCACACATAACTGTAGATCTGTTCAGCTGAAAGACTGCAGTCCTTCAGTGAATTAAGCAACAAATCTGTGGAGCATGTGAAGCCTGTATCAAAACTTGAACTGAGGAGAGCTGGAGGGTGGAAGTGGAAATGCTGTTGCACATACACCATACTCCTTGTTAGACAGGACTCAGGGGAATAGTTGGTGCTGTACCAGGATGTTTGTCTTAAATGGAAAGAAGACTCTACAAAAAGGATGAGCCTGAGAATGACATTAACACTTTTTTGTAGGATAGCTTCAGGTTTAATGCTCACGGTAACAGATCATTTTGGGATGCACTAGAAGAAAAGCAGTGGGGGATCCCATCTCTTTCTGGAGCCTGGAACTGGAGATGGGAGATGTCCAAATAAAAAGAAAGGGAGGAAAAAAGAAGGGGGGTTGAGAACAGGGAAAGAAACCAGTCAACCCTTTCCAGCTTAATTTTAAAACCAACTGGGAGCTGCTGCTTTGTATTAACATTAGGTAAACCCATCTCTCTGATGACTTTGTCCTTTCTGTTCCCCTTGGAATGGTGTCTAGTAAATTGCTGGGATTCTAGTCCCAGACGATCCTGTTCTTATTTCTCTTCTTATTTGACTATGCTGATGGTTATATAGAAAGAAGACACAGATTTTGAATCCTCTGTGACTGTCTCAGTCCTCTCACAGTCTGTCTGCCTCTTGATTGTTGCTACATTCTCTACTAGAGACAAACACGGATTCCCATGGGCTTAGAAACATTTCAGCAATAACAACGGTAAGGTGCTACCCTGAGTAAATCACCATGCAGCAGCCTGTAATTCTGCACATTGCACCCTTCGGAAGAGGAAAAGTAGCTCAGAATATGGGGTAGCAATGTCATTTTTGTTACTGCTGGCGGATGCTATCTTTAGAACTGCAGTAGATTATTTGAAGTGACACAGATTATTTTATTTTGTCTTGTTTCCTAATAATTCCACAGAAAGTGGTGGCGGGAGGAGAGAATTCCAGCCTGTGACGCATGCTCCTATAGAGAGAGGCTCACAGCCATAATGTGAGCAAAACTCTGGGAGTGATGCTGCGTGGTGGCTCTGCTCGCTGGGCAGCGACAGCAAAGCCTGGAAGAGGCTCCTCGCCACAGGGAGAAGCCTGGAGTCAGGGAGTTATGGTCTTACATCTTTCCTTTCCTCCTTGATACTGTGGTGGGGGATTTGGCTAAAGCAATAGGGTTATGAGTGAGTTTACTCTGTGAGGTTGCTTTTGCTTATCMTCCATTTTGGGGTCAACATATTGGAATCTGTAATAAAAAAACTCTGCCTATCAATGTACGCATTTTGTATCACCAAAGGCTCTCACTGTGTGCAGTCAGCAAGCACTGGATGACAGAGCAGGGTAGCAGAGGCCCTGTCGGGAGGCGCACCAACAGAAAGGCCAGCAGCTTCAGGCTAGTTTGTGAGGGAATGCAAGTGTTTGGCTCCAGGTCTGTAGCCTGTCAGAGTCACCCAGCCCCCAGAGCCTCCTTACGCAGTTTATAGGAAAATTCCACTGCTTTTAACAATAGTTTATAGAGCTAATGAACATGGGCTAGCTCGGAGTAAATCAAACAGGAATCTTCAAAGCCATTTAAATAATGACTCTTCTTTCAGGGATGAGTTCTAGCAAACCCCTGATTCTATTTCCATTGAACTCAGAGAGAATTATCTGCCATTAAATCAAAAGAGAGATGGTTTGACATGAAGATGTCTGTGTCAGTCTGTCTTCTCTTGCTGCCTGTCAGACCCCCTTTTGATGCCAAGGGACCTGCCTGACCCCAGGCAGTATCTTGTCCCTCTCAAGGTCTCTGCACGGCAATGTGAATGGTGGGGCAGGARTGAAAAGTCTATTCTGAGCAGAACTCATGTGCACACCTGCCAGTATGTGCTAGCAGGAAAGGTTTTGCACAAATCTGCATTCATTTACATACCTTCCAGCAGTAGTAACTGTCTTCTGAGTCTAAAATTATGCAGTAACCAAATCCCATGAAAGCAGAAATAAATAGGGAGTTTAAAGTACCTCTGAGGTGCTTATAAGTAAAATCAAAGGATATCCAGTATTGTTTTGGTGGTCACAATTCCTTGAAGAGGGGTGAGGCATGCCTATTGCCCATTTACTACTTGCTGATTGCCAGTGTATCAAAGGTATTTGGAAAGGGAAATTGTTTTCAACATCATCTGGTGAAATGCAGGCAATCAACCCATTCTGTCTCTCTTTTTTTTTCTGGAAAAGCTACTGTGCTGACCTCAGTTCCCAGACACCTCATAGCTACTTGAACATCCAAACCAGCCCAGTGCTGGTCAGAAGATGTGGTCCTTAATCCTGAATGCTACTGAACTACCTGACCTGATCCAGGAAACTATTTAATAGAATCATTTAATTTTAATGGACTAGAAGGATCAGTAGTAGGGCTGACTAAATTTTTCCAGAAAGACCTTTTAATTTTTCAAATGAATGGTTATTCAATAAAGTGAATTGGGTTTACTGAAATTGTTCACTTGAACTTAGCACCAAAAAAATACACCTTGAAAAGTGAAAAAGTTTTGCTTATTTTCTAACTTGAAAAAAATAACCATATGTTGATCATTTTAAAAAAGTCACATGTTTAGAAGATTGACATATTCTTTCTTTATGCTGGAAAAATTTTTAACACCTGGCTATCTTACTCTGATTAACATTTATCTCCTCTGTCTGGATATGTTCCAGCCAAGAAAAACAGGAAGGAGAAAAACAAAGACATATTACAACAGAAAGTAAAGAGGCTTACAACTTTTAGATTAGTGACTTTTATTTATTCATAGTACTAAGTGCTATAGTATTTCCCTGGCCCACATCCGTAGCACTGTTTCCTTGAGGACGAAGGATTGCAGATTATTGTTGCTGGGTTGAGTTTTATTACTTCATGCTGCTACCCAAAATAGTGGATAACTGCCAGTTTCTTCATATATTTTGTTTTGGGCCTGGTTAGGGGTTGGGGGTCTTTCTAGAAATTTTTTTTTTCTTAAATATCTGTTTGAAAAATGTAATTACTGTTTGTGCTTTAAAGTGTGTAAGCACCTTAGACAGTAAGCATAAAGGTATATTTCTGTGTAATATGATCTATATTTATCTCCCACCTAAGGCTGTGCGTGCATTCGTTTTACTTAACTTTTCTGGTCCTGAATAGTCCCTTACCTATTCCAAGGGAAAGGCTGTAGTGATGTCTTTCAAACATAACTCCCCAGTTAGAAAACAAAGCCAGCATAGAGATATTTTTGCATGGGATTTTGGGAGGGGGAGCGAAAAAAGGGAAGGGGGAAGTGTGCATCCAACAGACAGCTGAGGCAGGAGTGCTGCCCACTTGGGTGCTGTGCAGCCTGCGGGAACTGGGGCAAAGTGGGGCACAGGAAGGACTCGGGGATGAGGCCTTCCCACCCTCACAACACCCCCGCCCAGCTCTAGATCCAACCCAAGACTGACTGACCCTGTGGTTTACCTTTGGGAAGCATTAATTTTAAGCAACATCGATAAAAACAGACTCTCTCTTTTGCCTTATAATGTTTATTCCCTGATTTCATCTGTAACATCACTTGCAGGTGCAGTAATTCAAAAAATACATAGGGTTAAATGGCAGAACAGTGCTGAGAGAAACTAATCAAGATGGCATAAAAGCAGGCTCCTATAATTTCATGAGAAAAAGTTTCCTGAGAAAGTTAAAAATATCTATGTAGAAAAGAGACATCACCCTAAAATCAGTTTATAATCTCATTTACACTGTCAGCACACCATCACTTGTGTCAGTTTTCTGGGATTTGTACCAGTTTCCGTGAAAGCATAATCCTCCACACGTATGCTAAGCAGCTGGGAGTGAGATCCTGTGATGCTAATGATGCTTCTGGTCCCTGAGGGCAGGAGAACAAGAGAGCACAGTGACTGTGCCTGTCTGTGTGCACCTATGGGTGTTTTGCCCCTCTGTGCTGGGTGCTTGCTGCTGTCTGGACTGATAGCTTTGCCAGTTCTTTTACTTCTGCGCTCAAAGAGCAAGTGACCCACTTTTCATGTTGGTAGTCCTAGGCCCTGGCCAACAAAGATATCTTTACACCTGGGGCTACAAAGGTTAAGCTCTTTTCTGAATCAACTGAGCTCACTGGACACATGTCAATAGAACCACTTTTGACATGTTTTTCTAGCTAATTTTTCTTAAGCACCAATGCTATTTATCTGCAACCTCCTTTCCCCTCCATCAGCCAGAGCCCCTAGATGCCATCTGACTGACACCATCGCTATCCTCACTACCACAGGAGCTGCTGGCCCCTGCCTTCTTTCAAACCTGTCTTAAACAGTATTGCCTGAAAAAATGGCAATGATACCACAAAGATCAACTTCCACTGCAAAATTCTGACATCCCAGTGAGTTCAGAATTTCTTCTTTCTCTGCTGCTATCTCAGTGACTGTGCAAGTTGTGACTGAAGTAATAATTGACAGGTTTTGGCAAGTGCAGCTTTTTAAGTAACTGTTGAGGACACTGATGCCCAGAATAACTATATAAAACAGTAAATATAAAATAGTTTAAAGAGGAATTGAATGAGTCACACTCATCTTTTATATGAAGAGATAAAAAATGTCCTTTCTGCAGACATTTTCCATCTCACAGAGAGGGAACATGCAGATCTTCATATTTCATATTCTGCCATCAGTTAGTGGGGAACTCTGCTGTCTTCAGTGGGGATATGTGGGTATAACTGAGGGCAGTATTTAGGTCTGTATCTCCAATCTCACTGAAAAATGTGTTAATTTAAAAATAAAACAAGGCTCTGGGAATTTTTCAGGATCCTATTAATTAATTTCAAAAGTTCCATTAGTTTGATGGAAGAAAGGCCATACACTATAATCATCTGCCAACTGATGACTTGCAATTTTGAAATAGATGTAGGGCCACAGCCTCAGTGTCCGGCTCCTTTGCTTTACTGAAGCAGCACAGAGCAACCACACAGATTACCCAAAGATTCCCACCTGTATTGGCATGGATGGCTGCGGCTGGTTTCCCACTACTTTCTTCACCTCTCAGTGGAGAAGGCACACCAGAGCTCACCTGGTACTTGGTCAGCACAGCAAGACACATCATTTAGAAGAGTCCATAGTCTGCTGTAAGCTACATCACGCTGCTTCAGCAAAGGTCAGTCACAGGGAAAGAGAAAAACAAGCTGTTCTGTAGTGTCTTCTCAGCTGCAGAAAGCACTGATGTTGTCTGGCTGGAGCTGAATCCCTCAAGGATGGAGGGATCTGTTCTAAAGCGTGACCCTGAAAATAACGTCACGGGCTACTCTGTTTACCATGTCTCAGGGGCTCCCAGATGCAATTTGCTCAGTTTACAAATAAAATCTTGTTTTCCCTAAATCCTGGCCTTGGAAATTCAAGTGAATTTGACAGTCAGTCTGGGCTCTTTTTTCTTCATGATAGTAATGACATCTGAAAGTGGGAATTCAAAAACTTCCATGGATAAATGCTGCCTTACAGATTTTATTCTTTTCCATTTAGAGATGTAGCTGAATACGGGAGTTTACTGAGAAGCTGTACTGTACAAAGCAGAGAGCACTGGGAGTCGCCATCACCTAGAACAAGTGACTTTGGAGGTGAGAGAACAAAGGAGGAGGGAAAGACCCTTGGTGCTCTGTATTTGGGATGCACAGAGGAAGACCCATATGATTTAGCCAGTACGTATGCTTTTGAATGCCGTGTGGCCGTGGCAGCACAGAATTTGCTGTGGCAGAAAGAGCGCTTCCTGTGGAAGCAACATTCAAGGCACAGGAGATAGCAACAAATGAAGCCCTTAGCTGCTGGTCCTGCTCCGGCTCCTGCTGAAGCCAATCACACAAATGCTGCAGTGCCAGAGCCTATGGTGGGAGGAGAAGACAGGTGGGTGGGGAGGTGAGAAGGATGGACAGAGTGAGCCCTGGCGGTAGGGTAGGAGACAGGAGGGTGAGCAGCAAAAGGCAGCAGTAGGAGAGGAACCACAGGAATAGGCAAGAAAGAAACTAGAGAGGATTCTGAGGGTACCTAAGCATGCCCACACTTGAGTGGAGACGGTGGCTGCATAAAACAAGTGGCTGCTCATGGTTGGAGAGAAGGAAGGCAAGTAGTCCTTCAGATATGTGTTGGACCACCTAAGACTTTGGGAGGGTGGGGAGGATGAGCAGTATAGGGAGGGGCACCAGCGCACTGGTTGCTGTGTGCCTAAGTACAGGGAACTGGCCAGAGGTCTGGGGAGGATGGGTTTCAGAGGCAGAAGCTCCTGTTTTCCGGTTTAGTAGGAGAGGATGAAACTGGGAGCATGCAGAGATGGAGTTGTCTTGCACACCCCAAACTTAGCTACAGCTTTTATAGAAAGGAAGAAACTTTGACAGCGTCTTATTTTATTCCAAAACAGAGCATCCTGATCCAAGTGTCAACATTATCTGAAATATTTCAGATATATCCTGGTAAATCTTTGTACTTAAGAGGTTAAGATGAGTTGTATTCTTAAAAATTAAGACTGGCTTAGATACATCTCAGCTTTCCAGACAAACAGGACTTCTGGCTTCTAGCCATGAGCTAGCATTTACTTCTAGATTCAGGAGTTTTCAAGTCACTAGCTGCATAATACCCACTTAGTTTAATGAGTTACACAGAGGGAGGAGAGCCAGTTTAGTGACATGCCACCACCACTCAATAGATAAAAAAAAAATAACAAAATCCAAATATTTTCCTCACATTTGTCTTTAAAATCCCCACTTAATCAATAGCAATGAACATGGTGACTACCTCAGGAATTACATTGAAGTCCATTAATTTTAATGCTTGTCAGCTAACTCTGAAACAATATCATGCAAGCCAATTCATCAAGTATATGGGCATATCCCACTCAGATGTCTTGATAAGAGAATGGCCAGGAAAGAAAGAGGTGCACCAATTTCACTAAGTAAGACTCATTAAATAATGAAGATACCTGCAGTACTGCCCTTCTCTTGCAGTCCTCAGAAGAGGTTTGTCACTGACTTCCAAGATAACATTGCTCCAATAAAATTACTGTGAGCTTGTCTCCTATATCAGCCATCAATATCTAGATATGTTAAGTTATGCATTTTGAAATCAGTGAAGGTACAACAATACTAGATTGAGGAATATCAGCCCCCTAAAATGATTGCAGTTGTAGAAAATATATGAGAAATACTGGCATAGAGTGAATAAATCAAACAGAAAATTTCAGCTAGAGAAGTTTACTCCAGCCTGAACAAAATCCATCGCTTTCTCCATCTTCATGCTGTTCCCCTGCGCAGGAATCCCTCAGAGCCACAGGCTGAGCACTGGAGTTTCAAACAATTGGCAGAGAGGATGACAGGCTCCTGCACAGTATAACAAGCTCCAGCTGGCTCAGGATGAAGCCCCTTAGATGTATAGCTCCCCACATCTTCCTTCTTCAGACGCATCTAACAATAATAAGGGGTAATAGAAAACCTTATCAACAGTACAGCATTTCAGATACTTATATGCCATCTTCAGCTGGTTTCTGGTGTGCCCTGCACCAGTGCACTGCCGTGTGCATAAGCTGGTTAGCAAGGGGTTTGTGCTGCTCTGGGGTGCACTCACCTGCTCTGCAGTGGCTGCTTGCCTGAGTCCTACTAAATGTAACTGTGATGTGGGCTTGCTGCTAATTTTGACATGGTTTATTTCCCTCAGGGTGATAATTTCAGGTTGTCCACAAGCCTACCTCTTGTGATAGTAATGCTGTCTGCAAGCTTTGTTTCCCATTCTAGATATTGGCAGTGTCATTTTTGAAAACTGAAAAGAAATTCTGGGTTCCCAATTTACATGTTGAGTTTTTTAATATAACTGGTCCTTTATGTATTTGCCAGTCCCCAGGAACTCTCACATGAGTTTCCAAGTAGAGCAGGCATTCCAGCTTTTGGTATTTAGTGAGACAAAATGTTAGCACATGACATCCATGCTTTATTACTTACATCCGACCAACACTAAATACAGACTAGAGTCCAGCTCCACGGCCTTATTTAATAGGAGCTACATAATTTTGACATCATTCTCCCTCCACCCTCCTTGCATTTGAAACTCATGAGGGCTGGTAGGCAAATGTCAAAACCTGTGCTTCTAAATACCCCCCAGGAAACTGGATCCAGGTGTTTGAAATACAGCTCCTATGCAGTCTTCTGGGAGTTGGAAATGGGAGCAATCCCCACTGGATGGCAATTTGCACACTGGATCACTAAGGGCCATATATAGGTGAGCAAGAGGCGGGAAGCAGCTGCAGCCCATGCAGGGAAGTTCTGCTTGGCAGGGTACAGTACCACAGGCTCCTTCAGGTCAGTTTTGGGACCTGCCAGAAAGGAGCCAGCCATTCCGTACACCCAAAAGGGGATGGGGAGGTGTCCTCATGGGCTACATCCAAGAGCTCCCCTGGGAATCCTCTGCTCCCCAGGGGAGGATTCACTGCAGAGCTCCCCCAAAGGCTCTACAGTGCCCCAAATTCACCTRATCCCCAGGGCACATGGTACCACTGAGCCCTTAGGAGGATTTGTTCTCTCTGGGACAGAGCTGATAGCCATAACCAGAAAGTATAGGGAGAGCTCCTGCTGCGTTCAGCTAAATTAGAAAATTAAAGTACAGATGGACAAGGAACTTCTTGATTACTTTGTTAATTCAAATATCTGTGCATCTGGGGATTTTCTCTTTCAGAATAAATGTAGTCTATTTTAAAATTTTTCTCTTTCCTTTGCACCTTTAAGCAAGCAGCATCTATATTATTTGGACACATCATGGTTTAAAAAATTTTTCTATATTACTGGAGATGCAGGAGTTATTAAGGAAAAACAACTGTCCCTTTTAACTATCATTACTAATCAGGCAGGAGAAAGCTCCATCCCTCCATTGATTTAGATTGGTCCCTTACTTTCAGTATTATTAATTACACGAATTATTGTACACCAGTTTAGTGGCAGCTCCTTCTCCCTGATTCTTTGAGTTAACTCTTTCATTTGCAATTTCCCATTAGAGATCTGAAGTCAAGTCACTCAGTTTGAATGCAAATGGTCTCCACAGGCAGTTTCCATAAACTAGAATAAAGTTATTAAAAGGAACTAGTGGCTTCATTTTGATCTGCATGTGCATATCTTCCTTGGAAAGAAATCAGAAGACACTTAAGAATGCATTTACATAATAACGCCCAGCTCTAGGGTTCTGACTTGTGCATATTGCACAGAAAATAAAAGGGTTAATTTAGTCCTCTAATCTATTGTTATAAGCCTAATTATTTTATATGTCTTCATTTCATTAATGAATTGCTGCTTTTTACATGCATCTCCTTCCCCATTGCTTTTGTTTAAACCTCCTGGTGGGAAGGGATAGATTAATTTTGTTGTGCCTTAATGAAACTGTATGCTACATTAGATTTAACCATTTGGCATGCACTGCCAACATCACCATTATGCATAATGAATTACTTTTTGTGAGTCCCAAACTAACACAGACCTTCGATGTTCCTCTGTAGATATTGTAACAACACAGCTGGCAGACATACCAAGTTCAATCATTACCTTGAACCTACATGGAAACCTAGAGCAGTTGCTCTGTGCTTGACACAAGAATGCAGTTTTTGTAATTTTTTCATAAAGAAATGGAAAGTTGACTTACAAAATGCAAATGCTTTCAAGAGAGTATGTAGAAAGCTCATTAAGCTTTGCTGTTATCTACCATTAACTGTGTTTGGTATGCATATGCATGTGGGTGGATATGTATGCTGGATCTGCAGGCACATGCAGGACCCCCAAAGAGAAGGTGAGTGCTTCACTCAGAGACCAGCCAACCTCCTTCCGCTCTGTGCAGTTTACCTGTGTGTGTATGTGTAATGCGGATTAACATATGTTTCAGCTGCTGAAGCTTTTAACATATGAACTCCTTGCCTCAGCAGCCAAACTGCTGACCCTGACAGCATTTCTCTTACCCAGCTTGCTGTCAGTGGAGCGACACAGGGAAATAATTGATCAGACACAGCAAACTAAGCTCACTTCTCCCAGGTCTAGCATCCTGTCACCTTCAGTTTCTTTGTTTGCTGTTCATCGGAGGTGTTCAGCTTGTTCATCACCACAACAGGGATATGCAGGTCTTCAAGTGTCAGGCAGTTGGTGGCTCCTTTCACAGCTCCTACTGACCCCTGTGTACACCTGAGGATGTGGTGAGGTCCCAGGCATTCCTGCAGCAGTAGGGCCCTTTCCCCAGGAGCGTGATAGTAGCGGTATCCAAGGAGAGGAGAACTAAGTGTGGGTCCCATGCATCTACTCCTGCCCCTGGCGGCAGGGCTAGTCTGTGTCTGGCCATTGCTGCTCACCATCCATCACAGTGACACCCATCATCCCATCCATCTGGGATAGCTCACTGTCAAGTTTGCAGTAACAGAAATTGTTTGAACTTCAGGAGACAAATGTGACATACCACAGCATGCATCTGTTAATTCCTAATTGGCCCCAGACTTCCTGCTCTGCCTCAGATGTGCTGAGGACCCTCTACTGCAGCAGCCACACCTGCTCCCAAGGAGAAGCGCCTGGCCAGCACGTTGGCCTTGGCTGCCCCACACATGCAGCATTCATGCCTCCTAGCTCTGAGCGCTCAGCCGCTCCGCATTCATGTGCGGCCTCTCCAACCTGTTCTTCCAAGGCAGAACAGATATTAATCCCAAAGCCACACTGAACCCTCAGGTATAGAGCCCCAGCTCTGTGTTGGCTGTATTTTATTGGCTATATTCTGCTCATTTAACTCATGAAGAGCTTCACATGCTGGTGAGAGGAATTCACATGCCTGAGTAATGTAAGCAGCATTTGGCCCAATATTTGTGAGGTGGATTGAATGTGAGAATCATAATAATATGTTTACAATATAAAGAATTTTTTTTCCTCCTGGTAACAGGAGGAGATGAATTCAAATTCATATCAGTGGCAGTTGTCCTAACCTATCTCTTTACATTTTTAACCTTAAAAATCCTCTTACAAGTTCTGCAGAAAAACACCTCTTCCTTGACAGGATTTAGCTAATTGGATCTAACTTTGAAGGTGACCCTGCTTTGAGCAGGGGAGTGCTGGCCTCCAGTGGGTCCTTCTAACCTCAGGGATTCTCTGATCCTAATTCATAGGTGAGCTGTGCAGCCCCTGTTACCTCAAGGGACAATATCCAGTAGATGTTCTCCAAGCTCTGGCACAAATGTGTAGAACTGTATTCCACATACATGTAAAGGCAACTTCCACTTCAAAAAATACCTGGAGGAAGGAGTCACTCCTTATCTTTTCTGTGCTGGCAGAGTGATTAGTTCTTTCCCCCAAGACCCAGTTAAAATTCCCCCTTCTGCCTTAGAGCATCTATGCCCTTCTCTGAAGACAGGCTTACCTAGTATAGTCTATGCTCTTTTTGGCCAAAGCGGTGTATGGGGAAGGAGAGGGGGCTTACTGTAGGCATAGAAGAAAGGCATTGCCAGTAATAAGAATGACTTACTACTGTTTTAAGACTATTTACTATTTATTAGTTTAAGAGGCCAATGCACAAAATGCATAAAAACCCTTTAGCACAGGACAGGGCATCAGGCATCCCTCACCCTACCCATGTCACCCCAGGGAGCACAGAGTCCCATGGGCTAGTGTCAGGCCGTTCTGCTCTTAGATCTTCATGGTTGTATCCTTCCCCTTATCCTGATGGAGCTGCTGTATCTCATGTGACGTGCCTGATTCTACCCAGGCATCACATAGACAGGTCAGGTAGCTCTTCCAGGTGCTGGATGTCTAAAAAAAAGCTGCTTCACCTTTCAGGGCAGTGGCACCTGGATCCCTTGTCTGGAACTAGATCTTGACATAAGCTCAAGCCATAGAGGCTGATGCAGCCGAGGCTCAGCACGCGACRGTGAGGCCTCTTCCAAAGATGTGTCCGGCCACATGCAGAGCTGTGCTGAGGCCTCCAGCACACACTTCAGGCCACTGCAATGCATTTGTGAGCAACGTTTCTACTGAAGCAGCATAATATCTACTGGGGTGATAGATTCATTCTCCAAGTCAAAACACAGCTCCCTAGTCCTCTCTCAGTGGGTGCGTTTAGATCTGGTAGTGGATCCAAACTTTACAACAAAGTCATTCTTAACTGTATGACTATATATATTTTAAATTTTATGGCTCTCTGTATGGTTATATATACATATACGTGCACATACACACACTTATAAACACACACACACATATATATGTATATATATGAAAGCGGCCATACATAGAGCTGCATTTCCCAGGTTTTTCCCTTGGACCCAATGATGGCATCCTTCTAATTGGGGAATATTTTTTTCCTTTCTAAGCAGATGTGTTCTAGTCCAGTCTTACAGATGACATCCATTGCTTCTGAACATGTGCATGGAAGACAGCCTTTATAATCTCCTGCTGTAATCAGCTCTCAGGAGCCCAGACTCTGAATCTGTAAAAGGTACAAGTAGTGTACACTGAACCARTGCAGACATGGGAGTCTGAAATGCTGCCTATACCTGATCTGTGCCAATATAGCTGTTGAAAACACCAATGTGTATAATAATCTGAACAAGATTCTCAATCAAAATCTGACACTATGGCAAAATGAAGCACAGGGAGAGCCAATTCTGTGCTCCCTTTACTGATAAGTGTTTAGAACTCATCAATGAAAATTAGGAGCTATTAATCYGGTACATATTCCCTGCAGTTTTTAATTACAGACATTGAAACTAATGGATACAGTGCAGGGCTGCAAGCAGGGACACTGGTTATAAAATTAAATTTATAGTGATATACTTTTGTTTTCTCAAATGTCCTTGAAAAATGCAAACAACTGCTTGGCAACACCAAGGCAAGTCAAACATTTTCCTCAGCTGGCAAGGTTCTCTTCTAAGAAATCCTTCTTTGTTTGCCAATAGACAATATTAATGACAAGGACTGGACCTGAAGGGAATTAATGCACAAAAACTGCATTAAAGTTACATTAAGGGGTACATTGTAAAGTCTGATTTATTTTAGATCCATAAAAGCAAGGAAATTTATTGTCAAAGCTGTGTCTCTCAGCTGACACTCTCTATTTAACTCACCACTGGACTGCTCTGTTGCTGAAGAGCATGGGATGTGTAACTGCAGGCCCTTTCTTCTGTGCCTTATGGTGCTCAGACCCCAACAAGCAAGCTGAATGCTGCCTTTAGAGATCAGAATGGAGGTCTGCCAAAACTGGTGCAGCTCCATGTGTGATGTCTGATGCAAATGACTCAAGAAACTAACTCGCCTATTTGCAGAGAACTTCTCACACAGTTACATCTGCTGTAATCTTTTTTTCAACTTCAGCTTTAAAAAATAATTGGTTCAGGCTGAAGAACAGTGAAAGACATTAACCTGTGTGACCACAGTGCCAGCAGGAGGGCTTGGCAGAGAGCCGTGCTTAGTGTCTTTCATCCTGAGAAGCTGGAGAGGAAACTGATAAGCATCCAGTGAGTGCAGGCTGGCCACATGCATGCACCAGGCCAAGGAGATTTGAATGAAAGACATTTGTGCAACAATCCTGCTGAACAAAGTTCTCAGCTTAAAGACAGAGTCAGAGCAGAAGAGGCAAAAACAGCTCTGGTTTTACCCTACATTAGGGATGATGCCTTGAGGGAGAAAAGCAATAGTTTAATTTCCAAGACCCATGCAGTTCTGCTCCATCTGACAGGAACAATGGTTTGGACTGGGATCCTTCAGAAACCCTGCAAAGGCCACACAGAGGAGCACCTAGGTGGTTATGTGGTGTGCAGACCAGTCCCCAGAGAACCGCAAAACATATGCTGTATCTTGGAGGTAATTCAGCTATGTGGGAGCTATGTGTAATGTTGGGTATAAGGACACCTTGGTTGTATTCTCAATTTATGGATTAGATTTGGGGTTGCAGATAGCGTAATTGGGAATTTCAGTTTGGCATACTGAAGTGAATTGACTTAGATATGTCACTTTAGAGACCTGGGTCCTCTTCCCTGGTAGAAGAACATAAAGCCTAGCTCAATAATGACAGTTGCGCCTTGCAGAAATATTAGCAACAGTTTTTGGAAGAGATAATCTTAGAAATTATGGCTCTCGGCTCAGTAGAACTTCCCTTAGATTACAGGAGGTCTTAAATAGGAGAGTTTTCCTCTCACATTTCACCTAATATGTAACAGACATAAACAAGTTGAAAGAGGTATGATATTTGGCTATCCATAAAGTTAAGCAGTTGCACTGTAGGAGATGAAAGGCAAAATGTGGTCCACTGTCCTGAGGTGAGATTACCATCTTCCGGACTTTAGATCCTCTTAAAATTTTCACATCACTTAGGTCAACATTTTGCATTGTGTGGTTAAGCAATAAAGTCCACGTGCAGGCCCATGAAGTGGTTTCAGAGGTGCTGACCGTTTGTCATTCTCACTGATTCCTACAAAACAGGGCCCTGGAGGTTTAGTTGCGAGGTCCCAGATTTCCAATCAGATGCTCACCATTGTCAGTTCTTATATTCTGACAGAGAGGTGAAGTGATAGCTGTCTGGGTTAATCCCAGGAAGCATGCCAATAGGAAGTGATCCCAGGAAAAGAGCTCTTACAGACCTCACACAGAGACCTTTTGCTGCAGCAACTTAATTCCCAATATCTAGATGTACAGACTGATCAAATTTTGCATCCAGGCAGTACAGGGCCCCTGAACCTGCTTTCTGAATGACACCACCGTTCAGCTTCTTCATATGCTCCACAGTTAGTGTGCAGTATGAGCTTAAAAGACTGAATCTGTGTTCCTAAAGCAGACTCATTCTTGTATTAACCAGACAGTCCTGCTGCCTCCAGGCTGTTTCTCTCTCAGGCCCAGAACTGCCATTTCCCTTCTGTTATATCTCAATCATCATCCCAAACTTATTATCACACAAAACTGTTGACCACCATCATGACTGGCTTCAATCAAAAGCCAGCAATGAGCAAAATGAACACACTCTATCTAGATGTTTGTGTCAGGCTGTTAATGTGCAAGCTGATATTGAATTAAAAGTTCAGTAGATAGAAATACTTCATAGTGAAATGCACATGGTGAGTCACCAGTGGCGAGGGGAGACTGGTCCCTCACTGAGTCAAGGAGCTGTTAATGGACCCGTCAAGTACAGGACATAACACCTGATCAGCCTCAGTACCAGTTTGCATCTCCAAAGGGGTGAGACGCTCTAAGGATTGTCACCAGGAGGAGCATCAAACTATCTCCTGAATAATTAGAGGCAAATAAGGGAGACTTCTTTCTTAGCTTTGATCTTGGGGGTATGTAAACTGAGGGTAGTTTTCTTTCCTTTCTCCACCATTATCTTTTCTGAACCCATGCTGCCTATTTTGGAAGTTAGAAATAAACCTTTTACTTGCATTTTACAGTAGTTGATTTGAGTTAGCACGATTTTTAGACAACTAGCTAAAATCAAGCTACTCTTCCCCCAGGACTGCAGCAAATTTAAAAGCAGGAGATTGGGACACCTTAAAAGCACTCCTGTGATGTAAATATAGGTAGTCACTAAAAGTCACTCTCCTTCCCTGCTCCAACACATATTCCCACTGCCTCTCTTGCATCAGATTTTGCAGGCAAATTGTTGTGGAGTGTGTCAGACCAGCTTGCTGAATGAACAGAAAGCCAGTTTCCAAAATAAAAGTGGCATGAGTTTCCACCTAAATGTGCTATCCGCTTAAAAAGTGGCCAACCTTACACAAGTGCAGTACAGTTACACTAGGGGTCTAATGTCAGTGTAGTGAAGCCAGTGGAGGCTTCTGGGATAGCTAAAACCAAGGACCACAAAGGTATCCTGGCCACATCCAAAAGAAGAAACTTAAGAACTTCCTAACTCTGAATTTTGCTCACACCACCAAGCTACAGGCCTATTGTTAAATTTTCTAGGGATGGTTTTTAAAGATCATCTATTCTCTTACTGTAAGATAGGAAAGATTTTTCTTGTGGTATAATTTTGTTCTTAACTAGCATAAAATTTAGCAGAGGGCCAGAATAAATCTCTCTAAAAAGCATATAAACATTGACATTTATTTATCCAGCAGACCACAGCCAGAACCATGCTTTTATATTCACGCAGGTCAACTGTGTAAATATATTAGGCAATTCTTAAAACTCATATAAAGCACTCAATGGACTGCAATGTTTCTTTTTCACCTGTGTTCAGTGCATGAATACAATACAATATATAAAGAATACATAATATTTACTTGTTATAGGTAACAGACTATTTTCCAGAATCAACAGAAGGATTTTGGTAATGGAGCACTGTGCTTTTTTTCTGTCAGATGGTTTGAAGGCCTTTTTTATGCCTCTAATACCAAAGGCACAAAGTTTAAATAATTATTTCGTTGAGCATCTCAGAGCTCATGGCTTTGGGATCTGGGCTGAGTATCTTGTCTCACAGCAGTGGTCATGACAGTAGCCCTGCAGAACAGACACTCCACCTCTCCTTTTCCTGCTGGGTGTTCCCTAGACTGTGCCAAGAGAATGGTATTCTCTGGAAAGATTAAGATCTCCTATTCCCCACATCATGTGGGATCACCACGATCTACACAGGAGAGCTAGCAGAGGCCCAAAGTTGTTCATGCAGAGGCTTTCTGTTTCCATATCAAGTCTGACCAACACCTTGCACTAACCAGCCCCTGCCTTTTCCATGCCTGTTTGCTTAGCTACACCACACCAGTAAAGCTGTGGCCCTGTTCTCGTTGCAATAATTCTGGAGCAGTTCTTGCCCAAAGAGGATTTTTTCCAAGAGGAAGAGTTCTACCAATAAACTCCTCCAAAAAACAATATAATCTGGAAATGAGTCTGCTTTTTCCAGGTAATCTCTATAGCACTGGCATGGGGATGATGTACATTCACACCTATACCTTGACATGCACTTTATCCCTGCTTCCCACATAGAAGATGCACCGCTAGGAAATTATTCCAAGAATGAGAAAAGAAAGTCCTCTGTGAGGGAAGTGAACTGGTACCACTTCCATAACAGGGGTAAAAATCATGTGGAAAGGGCCGTCTCTGCTAGCTGATATGGGCTTTCTCGTTTAGCTTTGGTTCCATTCATACGAACCAGCAAAGCTGGTATATTTTCAGTATAATCCGTCATTCGCTGCTTCCACTCAAACCAATTTTGTTTCCATTTCACACTTCTATAGATGTAGATTGTTATAACAGATTCTGACTACCTTCTCCTTTTTTCAGCTCCWAGCTTGAAGTTTTGAGCAGACTGCAATATTGCCCAATGACAGAGAACCTGCTCCTGCAAGACCCCACTCCCAGCTCCTATCGATTGCGTAGCGCTCAGCACTGTACAAAGGACTGAATTTCCCCAACCTTCGGGACCAACATCTTATGGAAACATGAGAAATCACCACTCTCTGTTTTTCTGCCTTTTGCATTTAGGTTTGACTTGACTCCCACCGAAGTCAGCATGATTTAGAAGTTAATGTCAGTGGGACCCTTCCTGAATCTTTCCTGCTCATTGTTGGGACAAAATACAGAAACACTGAAGCAAAGTCCTACACAACAGACAGTAGGAAGTAAAGGAAAAGCAGAAGAATCCTGGCCTACTTCTCTCCGGGACATATATGTTATAGTATACTCCATATAATTCTCCTGGACTTTGCTTGTTTTGATGACAGCCTGTAAAACTGAGCAACCTGTACTACAATGGACATCCTTTGTAAACTAACCATTTTGATGCAGGAACTGGTGTATGCCTATCTCTAACAGTCTTTTGCAGTGTGATATAGTGGGGAGAAAATGAAGCCTTGAACCAATTCTGTGCTCATTGGTGGCATTCAGTGTCGTACATGCCACACAAACTGGCATTTCATAGAAGTTAACCAAAATACGGCCCTGTGCCAACTGTGTTATCACAAAAAAGCATTCAGGGAACTGTAATGGAGTTTGGATCCCTGTAAGCTCTCATTAGTTCCCAGCCACCACAGAAATCAGAGTAGGTGAACAGGTGGTTTAGGGATGATTTTGCCTCCTTAATTCTTCAGATGGTTCCGAGCCTGCAAATACTTGTTGCTCACTAATGCTCTGATGGTACTTTCTGACCCTGGCCGGCCTGGTCCAGCCAAGCCCTCCGTGAAGAGTGCTACAACCCTCCAGCAGCCTTGGAGGAGCCCCTGCACTGTGGCGTTGCTTCCAACGCTTCTCTGCCTCACAGCTTCACGCCACAGAGAACCAGAATATTATTTCATAGTCAGTTCTAGATTTAAAAACATAAACTTTTTAACCTTTAAAAAATTATATATAAACTATATAGAGATGGATTTCCTACAATTGTTTCTTCACTAGGTAAATGCTGGCAAGTCAGAGAACAAATAAATTTTAAACACACACATTTTAAACATAGAGGAAAAAACATTATTAGAAACAAGTGAGAAATCAGCATTTTATCAAAACTATGATGTTTGCTAAAAAACTGAACATTTTTTCCTGTAGACCAAATTACTTACAATTATTTTTGAATTGACTGGATTTACTGAGTAGCAAATATAATTCTTTTCCCATGTTTCCTCTGAATGCATTATTGCAATAACAAAATTTCTGTGATTTCACTGCTAAATTACAGATACCAGAGAAGAAAAATTCAGGGTTGAATTTCTTTGATCATATAGATAGCTTTTAGACCATCATTTAGACCTTTTCTAGGCAAGAAATGGAATTTTCTAATATGTGCTTTTCATATCGTAGCCAATGGAATATATGTTCCCTGGCAGCTTAGATGTTTTTGGAATATCCCATCCAAGAAGAATAAATTTTAGAACTTCTTATAGTCACAGGTTTCCTTAGGGCATTATAGTCATTGAGATTCTATTTACTCTGTGCAGTATATGAAGGGATTTGCATAAAGTTTTTAAAAGTTAAAACATTTTTAAAATGTTATATGAAATAGCTTCATATTAGTCACTATTTATAAACTATGAAGTCAATGATTAAAGTATATGTATGAGATTAAGAATGGAAATGCATATGAGTCACAAGCTCTTCTGATGTGAAAGACAGCAATCATTTAGAAGAGGCACCTCTTGGGTGGATCTAAAAAAATCCCATTAGCTTTAATTTGGCACTGTCCCAACTGACTTAAAATATATTTTGTTTTCCTATGATTCTGTGGTTTAATTAATTCTGCTTCCATTCTATTGTAAGATACAATATTAAAAAAACCTGTCTCAAATTATTTCTCCACCACAGCAGTGCAATGCTATTGACGCAAACTTTCACAGTTGAAAGGAAAATGGGACCAATTAACTTTATTTGTAAGTGGTTTTCTGTGTTTTATTAGCCATTTTAAAGTTTTTGCTGTACCTATCCTCAAAGTTTTTGTACAGTGTCCTGTCCCATTCTTGCCCCCCCCCCACTCCCCCCCAGAAGGCTGGAAGACCGTGCATACTAGAATAGCCTTTCATAAAGACTACTCTGACTCAACCTTTTAAAATAAAGTTTTCTTTCTGATATGGCACAAAAAATATTTTTCTACCTAATAGATATTAATCTACATCCAAATTTCCTGTATGAAAGACAGACTTTTGGAGTAGTGTCCTCATTTCTTTCAGTGAATTTTTAATATGCTTTCTTTTACCAGCCAGGATGTCAAAAAAAAATGCCATTATCAAGAACTGATTTTATTTTGCATTCCAAAGTGTATCATATTATTTATGCACTTTCAGTTTCTTACCATCCTATTACCCTAGACCTTATTATGCTATCCTAGACCCTATTACCAGTAGTTTTATTACTGACTTTTCTGGGTCAAGGACCAAGCCCTCAATGGGCAGCAGTATACGCTGTCATGAATGCCATGGTGAAGATCTGCCCCCATGTTTCTGTCTCAGGTCATTCCTTTCCATATGTGCTCCCTGTGCTCCTTGCCATTTTTTCCAGAAGAAATTTTACTAGCTGCTGCTGGGTTTTGGTTTTCCCCTGACTGAAGGGGCTGTGCCTGCTACACCGGTGGGGCACAGCGTGATTATAACGTGGGATGCGTGTTACATGCCATGGGGCCGCGGAGATGAGGAAGCCTAACCTGTGACCCAAAACCAAGCACCACCCTCCGGGCATTTGTTTTGCTATAGCCATGGACACAACTGCAACCACAATGGAGCCACAAACCTTCAGTGAAGGTCATTACTGCAGAGTTACTCAGTTAAAACCACAAGGAAGCTGGTGATGAATTGCCGGGCTGTAATGCTGCTGGAGGAAGTTTTTCTTCAAGTGTGCATTTCACAGAAAATGCACTCTCAGGACAGAGCGCACAGGTGGGCAATGCTGGAACAATTCAGCTGTCAAGAAGCAGGGGAACGAAAAGTTAGAAGTATCATGACAGGCAGAAAGATATTTTCAGATTAAACAGTAAAAAAAAAATACAAAGAAAATGAGTGAAGGAAATGGCAAAAAATTGGATTTCAACAGAAGTCACAGCCATTTAGTATGTCAGAATGAGGCTTTTGCTGAGGTGCTGTGATATGGGATCAGGCTACTCATGTTGAATATTTTGACCTGAGTGTCTTCACATTTTTAATTAACGCATTATGGTGATGACACAACACAAAAAACAAGAGAGGAGAGACTTGCAGTCTCATCTGAGCTCTGAAGTAACAGTAGCAGTGTGTTCCCTGATGACGTGAAGCCTAATTCTTGAATCTTGTATATGGAATTGGCAGCACCAAAAAAATAACACACTAGCACCACATGGTGAGCTTTCTGAGGGGATCTGAGATGGGTTCAGGTTATGGCCTCTCGGAAGATCACAACGTCATTAACTGCAGAATTAAAATGGTAACAGTGCTGGTGGGACTGCAGCACCAGGGACCAGGCGGGAGCTTATTCAGTGCAGGGTGAGATAAGGAGAAAACTGGGATTAAAAAAAGAGAGAGAGAGAGGAGAAAGGAGAAAACAAAAGAAAGTTTCAGTAACAGGAAAGAAAAAGGACCCTATTCCTCTGTGATGAGTTAAAAAACTTGGCAGGGTGGCTGAAAGAGACAGAGGTCATGTCATTTCCTGGAAACGGTGTATTTTACACAAAATGTCTAGGTAAAACCCTATGGAGACAAGGCAGGGACCTGGTAAGTGCTGTAGCTAGTTAAAGTCAGCCCCAAGAGAGGGTATAGTATCAACCAGAGTTATGTCTATACTACGGACAAAAGGGTTGTTCTTTCATCAGATGCCTTTTTAAGTCAGATAACCTCATCTGAAATCCCACTCAGCACAAATGCAGATGCAGTTTAACATGCTGTAAGCTAACGCCTCTATTTCTCATCTCATGGTGTCTCCAGGTTGACATACAGAAACAGGACAGAAAGTCAGAGACCTTATTTCTGGCAGGGATGCTCTCTGATACTTTCTTTTCCTCAGTTATGTAATCTGCAAGTGATATGTTTCAGTATTTGCTGCTATAAATGCATAAGAGATTCCATGAGAAATCTGCATAATCAAAGGATATTTTCTCTCTTCCACTCTTCAAAGTTAGCAAAAAAACAAACAAACCTGAAAACCATTTCACGGAGGAGAAACAGACACAATGAAATAAATTACTTCTACAGTTTCTTCTTAAATTGTTAAATTATTAACAAGAACAGAAATTGGAAAGTAGCACCTTTAAAAAAAAAGCTTTGGTGTGTTAAAATAATGGGAACTATAATTTTTAGAGCTGTATACAGTACAGTATGTACAGAAAAGTAATAGTTCTCTCCATTAATTTTTAAATCATTCTCCTTCCTTAGTCAAGGTGCTATTTTTCAGGCTGTATTCTTTGTACGGAAGCTATAATGTTGCCTGCTGTGCAAAAGAAAGAGGTGAGAGAAGAGAGAAATAAAGTCAGTAGGGGCCAAATCATGCTCCCACAAAATTAATGGGAGTTTGTTCCATTGTCTTCAATGGGCAAAACACATTGAAACACAAAAACTAGTAATTTTAGCTTCTGTAAATGTTGAGAAAATCAAGAATGTCACACAGTTTGGGGATAGAAGGCTGCCTGCTTGCATGTCTGCATTAAGGTAACAAATTTATTTTCATTTAAAATAGTATTTCATAATAGTAGATAATAATTTTCTGATCATTTTCCCTTCTGCCTATAATGATGTAGCCTTGTCAAAAGGGAACTGGAATAGAAAGTTCTGGGCAAAACATAAAGTTCCTGAATTCAGGAACTCTGAAGTAATATGAATTAGAAAAAGGTGTGCTTTCCCAATAAGAAAGATTCTGTATTTAATGCTTCTGCTTATTTTCAATCAAATAGCTCAATCTGCTAATGTTAAAGCTTTAATTACCCAAGTTCCCACTGAAAAAATGACAAGAAAGATTTAAGTTACTGCTCCATTTTTTTCAAAAATGCTGATGGTTAAAAAGTGCAAATCTAAATATATATTTGCAAAGTTGGAAGCAGCAGGGACCTTTTAATTGACTTTGGTGATCTTTCTAGCAAGTATCAGACTAAAAACACTAAGCCCCAAGCACTACAAAACTTCTATGCCCCTCTTATTTTTAAATATATGAATCATTCCATTGACTTAGCCGGGACTTGCTTTTACATCTGAAATTCGGCAGGACGCGGATGTGTTGCAGCCTTCCTGCCTAACGGATGCTGACAAGACACTGCTGACCTGGGGAGGCATTCCCTGCATAGCCCCATCCTTTCCCAGCCCGGGCCCAGGCCTTTTCGGCTGCAGAAGCACCACCTACGCACCCTGGGCTTCCCGCCCTGCCGAGGGCACGCTGATGGGAACAGCCATGAGCAGAGGGAACGAGCAGAGTGGCACGTCTCAAAGCTGAAACTGTGCCTTTCTACTGTTGCCAGCTCTCATGTGGCTTTCTGTGGATTCTCCAGACTCTTTTAGAGGTTTTAGGAAAAGCTCCATTTCCTGGAATGATCATAGCAAAATCTCATTTTTCTTTGGGAAAAAAAAAGAAAAAATAAAGTGTGAGAGGTGATATTTCTAGCCGAAATGATGAAGATATCTAGAATAAAATCAAATCCTAAACTCCGTTGTCCTTTCAATCTCATGATTTTTAAGGTGAATTAAGCCCTCCAGCTGAACAGGAGCTGATTCATGAATCCCCAGGGCTGGCTCCCTGTTCCACAAGGACACCTCACATGTGATCTCGCCTGAGATGCCCTCATTCTAGGAGTGCAAATACCCCCTACTCCATACACAGCCCCACATGGTAGATTGTAGCTGAAGACAAGAGGAAGAGCTACTCCAGTGCCTTTCCCTTTGGGGCACCCAGCATCCCTGTCAGAATGATGAAAAGGTCATCCCTCATCTGAGGATGACAACAGCACCAGCCCTAATTATTTGGATTATTTAGACACCCTGTGTCCATCACTGTGGCATTCAGCCTTCTTCCCCCCCACCCCACCCTCCCCGCCCTTCCTGGTCTTCATGAGAAAACTCTTCACTACACTCCAAAAGGATTATTCATCAAAAAGAAATCTAACATTTTAACAAGCAAGTCGGAGAGAGACTATTAAGTGAACCAACTTTGCTGTCACAGTTAAAAACTGTCAACAAAAAGATGGCCCAGTTGCATTTAAAAATGTTCAGTGGTACAGCAGATATTGCAGCAGCAGCTAGTGAAACTCTGAATGGTTAGATAGAATCAGAAAAATTCAATATAAATAAGATGATAATTATACTATATCAGCCAAACATGAAATGATCAGACCCCAAACTCTGTTGCAAAATCCAGGCACAAGTGGTGACCCACATTTGCAAGCACTTCTATAAACCGGAGTGATTATTTTTTCCACTCACTTAGCATTCTTTACATAAGCAAATTCAAATGATGTTGAAATAACACACATAAGCCAGGCAAATCTAAGTCAGGTAAGGCTGTAAAAAATATGAGCAAGAAACAGAGGTAGCAGAGAAATACTGATTGGCACCACTGGCATTCAAATGGCTCTTCAGTTTTAAATTAGAGAGAGGTGCAAGATTTAAATTTGCCAACCACAAATGCCTTTGATCATGGAGCGAGCATCCTACACAAGAGGAATATTTAGAACTGTGTCCCACATATGACTCCTTAGCAGCCCTCCCTCTGGGAGAGGGAATCTCCCCCACACTTGGAGAAACAACAAACACTCTGTATAAGTTTTGAAAAGCTTGTCTGAATATAGCTCATAATTTGATTCTGCTCTATTACTCCTAAAAGCATACAAAAAGGCTAATACTATTCTTACATGCATAGCAGGCAACAGGTCCTATCAGAACAGTGGAAATCTCTGGCAAGTATAGAAAGTCAAATATCTTGTAGGATCCATGAACATTCTATGGACAGCCAAATAATCAGCATCCAAATGAAGGTGCTTGTCAGATCAGAATAGTCAGAATTGATTAATTCTTGTTTGGTTTATTGGCATTATCTGAACATCCCACAGATTAAAGCAGAAACTAGTTTAATAGGACATGTGAACAAGATTTGACATATTTTTTTAAAACTGATAAAATTGGATGTTTGCAAACAGGGTGTGATTAACCAGACCTGACTGTACCTTGATAAACATAATGGTATTTTAGGATTTTTAACAAGGTTCTCGGGGCTTTCAATGTATTTTTGATGTTCATATATCTGTGGTGAATTTCTACTGAAGTTGATGGCAACGTCCTTCTAGGGCAGGAATTTGCCCCTAATCTGTAAACAATCTGGACCAAATGTAACTACCAGTGAAGTCAGTGGGGGATGTCAGTGTGTGTGTAAGCTAGCTTCAGAATCACAAGGCTTACAAACAGAAGAGCAAGCATAAAGATCAACAAGCTTTGTTTGGGAGCAGAATACATTTGACAATATCTCCTTAATATTAGGCATGAGCTCCCTAGCATGACAAAGGCAGCGTCTTTCTAATTGCCCTGATCCTTCCCTCTCAGAACTGTCCCATCTTTGCAYGTGCATTTGCCTCCCTCCAGGAACATCTGGGAAAAATTCATCCCATGAAGGAATATAGGAAGTCACTGAGCTGAGAAGAGACGAAAAGTTTTAAAGAAAATCCAGTAATATAAGGAAGTAAAAATCCTGAAGTTTGTACAAGCTTCATATGACCCTCAGTTTGTTACGAGCCATGGCTCCTTATCCACAGCACAGTGTTATTTAAGAAGCCTATTCCATCGAATACTTGTATTTGAAACCTTCCTAGATAGTCTAATGGGCTACATGTGGGAGACAGGTCTTCTTACCTTGATTACAGACTGAATTCAGCCCTGGTCAGTTTACCAACTATTGAAAACATATTGAAAGCATAAGGTAGCATATAGCATATGAAATAGAAGAGGACAACAATTTTATAACAGTGGTGTGGTTGGTCTAAAGATAGTATACAAACACTTTTGAAGGGAGAAGTAATATCTTTTCTTAGACAAGCTAATGTAGTTGGATAAAGTGGATATTTTGGGGGGCATACCATTCCTTCACCTGGTCCAACCAAGTAGCAACAAACTTCAAGCAAAAACAGGTTAGAAGCAATGATCTAGTCTGAAAGAGATATTGATCTAGGGTTCATTAAATCTTCCTCATATCCCATCCCTTTCTGCTCTACAGATGTCAAAAATGTGTTCCACTCTCTGCTCTCAGGAGCTAACGTGTCACTCTCCCCTGGCTAACAGCCAGGTCTCCTCTCTCCTCTCAGTACCTTTTCCTGTTCTATCTATTCCTCCACCTCTGATCCTGCCCAGGAACCTCAACACTAGTGCTTCCCTAGGGAAAGAGGGGAAGGAGGTCACTAACTATCTAGTTGCTTATTTTCACTAAGTGTGTAGAGACTTAATCTCTGATGCCTGTATCCTCCCATCAACTGTGATTGAAACTGGTCAGATTAAACAAGATTTGATTCCTTAAGAAACCTAGCTAAAAATGCAATGTTTGGAGTTTTTTCTTATCAATTACTTTGTATTCATCTTGTCTAGCGTTCACTGCAATTACTGTGGCATGACTGAATTTATGGCATCCACTACTTGCCTAAAAACTGGAGTTTGCCCCTTTTTTACAGGGCAGTTGAAGTATGTAATAACTAATAACAAGCAGTGCTACAAGAGGCTCTAACTTAGCCTGTCAAAGATTTTCTAGATGCATCCTGGACTTTTCTTAAATGACGTTTGCACGAGTTACCTTAAACTGACTTATCTTAACTGGTGCAGACATCTGCACAGGCATTGCACTTCAGTGCATGTGTTCCAGTTTAGGATAGGTATCAGATAAGTTAGGACATACTCTCACAAACCTTGCATGGAGCAGTGTTAAGTACTGCCCTCCAGCTATTTATTTCTCCCCTGCAGTTTAAGAACTGCATCCCTAAACTGAAGTAAGTCCTGAACTGAAACAAGTGCCCCTGTACAGAGGAATGTTCCACTAACTGAACTCTGGTGTTTTGAAGACGACTTTGTTAATGTTGTTCTAAGGCTGTAAACAGACAAGACTTGATGCACGCATTGGCAAAATCTGAACTATTAATGTTTAAAAACTCTCCACATATGCCAACACCAACTAATGGTATTCAAATATGTTATGTTCGTAGTCACTGTGTGGTGAAGGACACCTTTGTGAATTCTCTTACAGTGTTTAGCAATCATGAACAGTCCTTTAATACTGTTTTCCTTATAGTCTGTACATAACAAGTATTTTGTACTGTGTCTTTTGCACAAATTACTGACATCAGGAACACCAGTATCAGATGTGTTTCTCGTCTCCCCAACAGGTTGTCTTTAACTTGTTTTCCCTTCCTCGCAGTTGTGTTGTGCTTTCTTCTATTGTCACTCAAAAATTTCTGAGGGCTTGCTCACCTGCTCTTGCTCCTAAAGGGCTGCCAGCAACCCTACTTCCCCAGGCAAGACCTCCTAGAAGCCTGGCCCACTGGTCCTCTTTGCCAGAGAGCTACGTACCCCCTTGGTAAGAAGCAACCTCTCCTCTTTGGTCTTGCTGTCTCAGGGAAATGGTATATCACTGCAAGTGATGGATGCAGTGACCCTCCGGAGGTAGCTCTCTCAAGTCCAGTCTGYAAAAAGGAAGGAAACAGTCACGTGGGAAGTCCAGCTACCCACTAAACACTATGTTGTGTGGTATTTGCAAGGAAACTAGCTGGCTGTCCAAGGAAAAGGACACCAGACCATCCTCTTTGTCCTTGGTCCCTGCACAGTAGAAGATTTCCTGTAAGTCTGAAAAGCTTTTGGACAGTCTGGGTGTAGAATGACAGTATATTATGGGGTAGGATTCCATATATATGGTATAGAAGGATATCCATATGTGCAGGTCCTGGATACATTTCGAGGATGTGACTCCTACTCCATGTTCTGAGCATTGCTGGAACATTACAAGCCCCAAATTCAAATGTTACCTGAAAGTAAGCAGTTCTCTGATTACTCTTTCCTAACAGCAACCAAGTACATAGCAAGGCTGACTGGATACAGATATAGTGAGATGGTTCTCATGGAAACCAGGTGAAAAAATAGCATAGAAAATAGCTGAAGGGGACATTGGAAGAAACTGAATAATAGTGACAGGTATGCTAATTAGCAATCAAAACTTAATTGAGATAAACAGCTGTTTTTCCATCACAGTTACTAGGAATGAGTCAGGAAAAATATGAAGATCAACAAGGATGCACAATTGCTTTTCTGACATAGGAAGAATGAGAYAATATTAGTGTACCAGTTGCAGACAGCAAAACCAGAAGAGGCTGAATAGTCAAGCAGGATAAAAAGATTAGAAGGGGAGAAGCAGACTGACACGCTAAAGAAGACTGGCTACAGAGAATCTATTACACAGGATATAGGCAACTGAAGACAAAAAGACAGAGAAGCTAAAGAGAACAGGACAAAAGTAATACACTCCATGGGCATAAAGATTACTGGGCAGGTTAATAAGGTTTAAAATAGAGATGAACAAAACAGATTAGTCACTAAAGGCCATCAGAGCCTCAGACTATATCTGAAACCCACCTGGAACAATGCTTCCATTAAAGATTAGTTAGGATTAGGAGTCCCTACCTACTTTCTTTAAGATTTACATGGCCTCAGCACTTACCAATAGTGAGAAGTGCATAGTTAATAGGGAGCACTAAGCGAAGGAGATCTCACAGACTCCTTCAGAGTCCTTTCCAGATACTCCAGAGACTCTCACAATGAGAAGTCAAGGGAGAACTTGCGAGCCAGCATGCCGGGAATGAGGCCAGTGGTGCCTTCTAGAACAAGGTGGTGAAGATGGAAGGAGTGAGACATACACCAGAAGAAATACTCTTTGAACAAGCCCACCTATGTTTATGCAAACCAGACCTCTGGATTTTGGCCATAAATTGCCTTACATATGAAGAGGCAGGCTAGCAGTACATTTGTCTGGATGGGAACAGCAAATGAACATTGAAGACAACTTAAAGATGCAAGGTTTAGAAGGAGTCTCCACCCAGTGCTTTAAGGGAGAAGCTGGCCAGTGCTTCTGATAAGAGATAGGACTGTGGTTAAAGCCACCACTGTTTTGAAATTTCTGCTCAGGCTCAGTTCCTATTTCTGCTACAAGGTTGTCTTCCAGCCTTTCACAATCACTCATAATGTATTTCTGATTTACCCAAGAGAAGATCTTCTCAGAGACAGACAGTACCTAACTCTATTCTTCCAAGAGAAGAGAAGAGGTCTGTTGGTGAGGCTAAGCCACAGAGGGCTGGAAGTAACTTTTGTTGGTGTAGCTCAGTTCCTCAGCAAAATAATTTATTTCAGCAAGGACATTTTTGTGAATGTCTAACCACATCTAAGCTATAGCTTTTGCTGCCACAGAAATGTTATTTCAAGAAATCACCTCCCTAACCCACACTGTGGTATCAACCAGTGTCTAGTGTTGGCTAAGGCTTGTGCAATATGTTTACCGTGATTCTGCCTTCCATCTGAGGGAGCAAAAGGAAGGGGACAGGCACATCCCCATCTCTTTGGGTGTCTGTAGTAGCTGCAGCAGTCTAAGACTCTGTCGAGACTTGCATGCAAAAAGAAAGAAAGTTGGGATTACGGAACTGACCTTTGAAAGAGTTCACTGTATGGATGGGAAAGGCAGATATCTCACATCCCTTTTTCTGTTCCTTTATATCCAAGCAGAGCTAACCACAATTTGTCCCCACGTTATAAAATATTACTGAGGCAAAAGTGAATGGCATTTCTGGACCAACGTAATTAGATTTCAGCAGCCTGAACCCACAGGACTATACTGTCTGCTCTGCAGAATGTTAAGTCCAGTAACTGGAATCAACAAACAACAGTGGAAAAAGTCTTGCTTGAAATAATATATATTAATACAGTAACATAATAAATAATAAATACTGTTAATACTGCTGTAAATAATGTATTATACCAGATTTGTGTAATAAATAATATATAAATATGTGATTATCCTTTGAAATAATATAAAATTAGCAATTGTGAAGTGAACTTAACCTATTAACATGCTTCAGAAGATGAAGCCTACAAGTTATTTAGAGTCTGAATCACCGTGGCACTGTACTAGCTTAGCTGAGAGTAACACTAGCAGCACCACATGAGGATGCAAAGGAGCAGAAGTTGCCTGTTGCCTCACAGAGCAAATAGCAAGGCACATCTCAGTTTTGTGTTCAGGGCTAAAGGTCAGTTGATCTATTGGGTGTGCCATGTTTTTTTGTTTAAAAAAGTTATTTATTGCTGACTCAAGGCCTTGAGCAAGTTGTTTTCCAACAACTAAGATGAAATAAAGCAACACAGGCAGCCAACAGATTTAAGAGAATATAAAGATCATTCCCATGGTAGAGCAACACAGAAATACTCTGGACTCCAGCAGGGAGTCATGTTTTGGCTCTATTCCCAGAGTCCCGTAATGCATTTTATCTCCAAGCACCTTACAAACTTGGGTTAATTAATATGCATACATTCCCTTTGGGGTCAGCCTGCTTTATTCTCTCTGGTTTCCAGAGGGATATATTGATACACAGATCTTTAGGAGCAGATTTCGAAAGATTCCCATTCCTATTTAGAGTATGTTAATATAGACTAGTCTRTGATGCCATCATACATAGCCAGACTTCCTGAAGATCGCCATCAAAATGTTTTGCACTCTTCTGAAGTTGTGCCACATATTTTAGTTGTAAGGAGCTTGAATGAAAATCAGTCTCTGTATGATTCTTTCAAAAACACAGAGAGAGATTTGGTTCCTATAAGAAAAGTATCTACACAAATTGATGCAACCCTGGGTTTTCAAAATGGACCTAGGCCTATGCCTTTTCAAAGGCATTTGGGCACTTAAAATTGCAGGTGTATACCTGGCAGTGTTTTCACAAGCACTTAAGCTAGGAAAGTAGTTAATCCCTGTCCCTTAGGCACAGATGTTAATTGTGGCAAGTACCTTTGAGAAGCTGAGCAGCTAACCTTCTGAAAATATCACTCAACATCAAAAGGCTAGTCTAAAACACATGCTACTCTCTTAAAAGTGCACTGGAATCTGTGACTTCCAGCTCCCCTAAGCAGCAAAGGGAATGGAAATCTCAAACATTGCTTCAGGATGTTTACTTTCTAGCAATGGAAAGAAACAATTTCATTTGCAAAATCATGAAGGCAGTATTAATATGACTTCAGAACTGTTATTCACTAAATCCTATAACACTAGAACTAGGAGGCACTCACTAAAACTAGTAGGAGATTAAATTAAAACAGATGAAGGAAAATCCTTCTTTAGACAGTTGGCAGTGAACACTTGGGATTTGTTACTACAAGAAGTGGTGTAGGTGGACGGTATCAGCAGTTTCCACGTGGGATTAGACAAATTCATGGACAACAGATCCTTAAATAGGTGCTAAAAGAACTATGCAGGGACATGCCCTCTAGCATCCCATAATACAGCAACTGTGGGTGCTGGGGGAGTGTGTGGAAACATACACACAGTTACACGTATTGCCCAGGCTCACAGGCTCTCCCAACACAGCATTTACTGTTTGCGCAGCAAAAGACAGAATACTGAGATGGGTGAATTGTCTTTTGGGCTCAGCAGGACATTTCTTATCTTCTTTTGTCATGGCACAAGTGAGAGGAGATCATGAAGCCCCAGAATACCTACTTGCAAGAGGGAAACAGACATTACTGAGTGTATATGATATAGCCCTTCATTCAGTCGGACTGACAGTATTTGATGTCAAAAATCAGATTAGGAATGTAACAGTATTGGGAGATGACTGCAGAAGTAGAAAGCAAATCTTACTGGTTGGGAAGGGAGCATGACATCTGCTAGGGATGGGGGAGAGTACCTGTGCTGCTGGAGGCTGCCCATGCAGTTCAGCTGATCAGCAGAGCTGCTGGGAAGCACTGACCTCAAAGCATGTTTTCTGTTCCCAGCACAAACTCCTGAGGCTGAGCAGAAAGGGCAACACTGCTTTGCCTCAGTGAAGGATACGTTCCACCTTACTTGCAAGGACTTTAACTAGTCAGAATCCCCTCTGAAGTGAGTCAGGCCTCAAACTGTTCATACCAAAGACTCATCTCTGACTTTCATGAGCTGAAGAGCTTTTGGTTGGTTGAAACTGAACCAGACAAAGTTGGCTCAAACCAGCTTGGCTGCCTGAAGTCAATCAATAAGTGACCAACTGAAAATCATTACTCGAATTTCTTTGCTTTGCTTATAAGTCACACTCAACACATGAGTTTTTATTGCAAATGTGGGAAAACCAGGCCCATAATTATAAGGATCAGTGACAACTGCACAGGCTGTCACGGGACTATCCCATCCAAGGGAAAACATGATCTGCAGAATAGTTTCTTAGAAGCACTGCTTAGATATGATTCAGGCTGTAGATAGAGGGAAAAATCTTTAGGCTGAAAAAATCTTTAGGACTATCGAGAGTTAACTTTGATTTTTAATTTCAAAAGCCTCCAGCATAGTCTGTTCAGAACAAAAAGAGTCTTCAAAGTCAACAGATATTCCCATTCATTTCATATATCACTTCCTTATAGTCCTGCATCTCAACTGTGTTAACACAACAAAAATGGGCAACCCACAAGGAACAGAGTTGTCACACAGAGACTGTATCTTTATTGCATGCTAACCTCATGCTCAGTCCAAGTGTTTTCTTCCTTCCTACAGTACATGTTCAAACCTTGTGCAGTCCTGTAGCTAGACAACTACCACACTCTGAGCTAAGATATCCTGAGGCAGATTGTCTCTATCAGTCAGAAGAATACAGACGTTATTGGAAGGCATGGACATCCACCTCAAATATAGGCCTATAAATGCACTGAATACCTATTCTTTGTACCGTTTGGCCCTGTAACAGTAATCTCTTGTGCCCTGATGCCTAAACATAGTGGCTTAGGCCTCTTATCCCCTTGCTCGATATACCTTGTTTCACCCAACTTGCATTTTCTCAGGTTCGTCCTTCAATAGTATTTGATACAGAACAATTGTCCTTAAAATACCTCTGTACTAGTGTATGGTGGTGAGAGCATCTTATGACCACTGCACAACTTCAAGCCAACGTGAAAGAAGACAAGCAAATTTCTCAGGAGAAGACAGATAGAAGACAAGGAGTCAAGGTGATATCCCAAAAGCCTGTGATTACCAGCAGTCAATCAGTTTTGCAATGAACTGGGTTGACTTCTGAGCTGCCATGCAAGTGAAGAATCCCTTTTCAATACCAACCCATCAACAGAGCCAGGATGAGCATGTGTTTGGAGTATGACTGCCTCTAACAAACTGAAACTATCCCTGCAGCATAATAAAACTTATTTTTTCCTCTGTAAATATTCCAAGTAGAATTTGATATTCCTCACTCTTTCACTGCTGGAATTTGTAATCTCTTATCATTTCATGAGCACCAGAAGGCAGGAAAAAAATCAAGTAATTCGTCTTCTTATTATTCTAATGTCTGAATCAGCACAGCCTCTTGGAAGGTCGCAGCAAGCAGGGAAAGGTTCATTGTAATCATTTTTGTTGCTATCTCAGCAAGCACCCACCTTCTCACCACAATCCCAAATTTTCTGATAGTCAGAAGACAAAATTACCTCCTGGGAGGAGTCCTTCAGAAAAGTTCGACAGGCAGAGATTTCACAGTGGGATTACGAAGCAAGTCCTGCAGTATGACACTCAGGCCTGGCAGCTGAGACCACTCAGAGCCAGTGACAGGATTCACGGCAACAGAGAAATAGTGCGGAAAAAAGATATACCTCTGGAGGCCAGCAGTGTTCATGGAGTTGGAGAAACAAAAGAGAAGACACATCAGCCAAAAATATCTCTAACATGATCTTGAGAGGAGGGAATGAGCCATGGAGTTTCACAAAAACATGTCAGAGGAATTTAAGTTTGTGAGCCAGGCAGTCAGACCTTGAGGAATTTGAATCACCTCCACCTTAATAAGCTTTGCTAAGTTTGGAAAATAGTTCCTGAGGGAAACGATCAATAAGCTGCCAATTCCCAGCAGCTCCAGATCCTCTCTAGACCAGCTCTATTGCCCCAAGAAGGATGTCAGATGATGATTTGTATTGTCATAATGAGTAAAAAAGACAGCAGAAATTTTCACAGGTTTTGGCAACCTGCTTTTCTATATGACTTTTTTTTAATATATAAATTGGAAGAGAAAGGATTTTTATTTTTTCATACATACATAAACATTACATCTAAATTTTAGACATCATCTTTATTCCATTCCCATCCACCCAACAGCCCAGAACTGCCAGACAGCCCCGTTAGTCAGCARTACTGGACTCCCTCTGCACCTCAAACATGCAAGTGGAAATAGCCTTTTTTATTTCCTTTGCTGTAGCAGGTCCTGTGGCACTATCAGGCTCATTTGTTAGTTGTCCATAATTAAGCCCTCATTCATAATTATTAGCAACCCAGTCTATCTCAGACCACTCCACTTTATTTCCCCAACCAAGGTGAACACACAATGTTGCCCAGCCAAATGTACTGTTTAAAGAATACAACAGTCAAACAAGTTAAGCTGTTAGCACCACCATGTAGGTACTGCCAACAGTGCATCACACAGACAACCTGCACTTCCTAAGTGTGGCAGTCAAACTGTCTCTTCTCTGAGGCACATAAGGTTAAAGTCTCATCAGTCTGGGCAGTAGAGTGTGTGTTGGGTCATCCCTAATCTGAACTGGCCTGGATAGTCCAATAATGATTGCTTTGTCATTCAGAGCAGTGGAAGGAGTCCAGCCCTGTCAGCAGGTTGGTTTGCATGAGCTAATTAGATTTGTGTGTCTGGGGTTGCCAGTTCCCACAACACAATAGCAATATATTATAAGATCATTATTGTCTCGCTCATTCAGCTGGCTGGAGTGCTGAAGGAGTGTCCTAATATAATGCCATGCCTTTCTTCATGCAACAGTTCTCAGTCACTGCTGGTCACACTTATTTTCAGTTTGATGGGGTCCCATGAATAGCCCTGGCTCTGTATAGGAAGGAAGCTCCTGCTAATAAAAGTAGCCTTTCCTTGGTTTGGGCCTCCACTCCCACATGGACCAATCAGCTGTTGCTATGGTCACCACTTAATGCCAACTGCTGCTTCTTTCTTCACTGGCTCTAAAGCCACCTCTGACATACACCTATCGTAATGCCCTCTGGCACTTGTTTGTGGAGGGGTGTGGATGGCCAGCGCTGTCCCCATAAAAAGCAGCAACTTCGGCCAAGGATATATACTAATAGCATCTAACAGAACGTGCCCGCCTCACGAGCAGGGTAGCCTCCTGGGCAGCAGTCTGCCCAGCCCTAGGCCCCAAGAGGAGCACTCATCTGCTGGCATGCGGAGAAGGAGAGTGCACCATGAGCCAGCAAGTGCGAGGCTGTGAACCTTGGGCTATGAGCTCAGATAACGGCAGTGTTTATTGCACTGTACACAATCCTCGTTCAGATGGATGCATAACAGCAGTGTGTCAACATGGACACGGCAGGCATGCAGTAGCTACCACGCCTCATCAGGTATAACCATGACTTTCCTGAGGGTTGGCATACAGTGTAGAAAAGGCCTAAGACTCTTTCTTTTCATGTTTTCATATTTCAGTAATAAATTAACTTGGTTAAACCCTACCCCTAATGAAGGTGATGAAAGCTTTGCCACTGAATGAACCAGGCTGAGATATCACCTAATGAATGTATATATTTTGCAAGATAAATCAAGCCTCCTTTTACTGAGCTGAGGATTTCTGAATGTATTTTGAAAGGGAATCGTCTTTGCAGAGAGAAGACAAGAAAGGAAAAGGAAACTTTGATATTTGTTTCATTCAGGTATCTATGCAAATTTGTAATTAACTTATAAGGACTCCAGAATAAATAACTCCTTTATAGGGTTCTGAAATACCATGGGAGCTATATTAAAATCCAATTCTGATTTTTGCTTTCAGTGATGATTGATCTTTCTGTGTTTTTAGTTTGTTTCCATTGGTTTAGTAAAAACTCTGGAACAAAAACTCTGTTGTATTGTCATTGCATTTTGCTCTTTTGTTAATTTTGGCCCAAGTCCTACAGTGTAGCAAAATTATTGAACTTGATTTTGCTTAGGTCTCTAATTCTTGCGCTCCTCTATTACCATGTGGCGGGGCACCCTATAGGCACAATAAATAAATAATACAACACTGAGAGCTGTAACAAATCACAGAATACATTATTAAAAAATTAAGAAATAAATATCCTCCTCTTACTTAAATAGAGATTGATTTTATAATGTGGAATGCTGAGGAGAGCTGCTGGAAAATATATGTGGGCCTGGGGACACGGAGAATACACTGTAATGGACGATTTGCTCCCCAGATTAGAAAAATAAAAAACCCTGACTGAATGGATGTATTTGTCAACTGGAAACTGAGATGCCCTGTTTGTTCACAGCCCAGGTATGACTCACTGCTTGCTTCATCATGTTATGTCAGAAATGACGTGGAGGGAGCAGCTGCCTTTCCTCATCACAAACTATGCAGTATGCCCACTGTCACATGGTGGATAAGAAAACCCCCAAAAGACAGAAACTGAAGCAGACAAAGTAAGCTTTGTCTTTATGTCTTAAATTGCACTGCAGGCTTCAAAAAGTGATTTTTTAAATGAAGAGTAGGAAATCCTGTCCCCAGGTCACTTAGCCCTCTTTCAGAGATGCTCTTTATACAGTGGGAGACACCCTAGGGGCTAAATCCTGCCCAGCATGGGACCCACTGCCTGATGGGCCGTGTGTGGACCCGCTGCTCCCACTGCCTTGCTGAAGCCCAGGGGCTCCATGCCAAGGCAGAGGCTTGGCCAGCGTGTGAGGCACGGGAGGAGCAACCTGGCGCTAGCAGTACAGCACAGACAGACACCGCAGCAATGCAGGGACACTGCTGGACAGGTCTTTCTTGTTTCTCAGCAGAAGGGAGGGGACGTATACCTAGCRCCTCATTAAAGGGATTCCAGTTCCAGTCAAGCCCAAGTCTAGTTGATGATGCCCTCTTCTCCTTGCCTCAGGCCCCTTTTACCCTGCTTTGTGAACAGGAAAAGAACAGACATGCAAAGAGCTCGCTATTCACTTCTGCTCAGTGCCCGGATCTGTGACAGGGTGCCTCACCTTGCTCATTGCTCCACTCTTTACTTTGCACACACTTTTTCTAGAATACAGCAACCCTGCTGCATGCTTGCAGGATTTAGGGCTGTATGGCCATGTGAAGTCATTTTAAGTACAGCTGTTGCTTTCTGTAGCTGAAGAATAATAAGTAATGCTAATACCTTGCTCCTACATTTTCTGTCTGTAGATCTGCTGTTTACAGGGATTTTACCCACTCATTATCTCTGACCCCTTTGCCCCTGCTGTGGCTGGGGCACTCCCCATGTGTAGAATCATGCAACCCTGGAATTACAGAAATGCTGGCTGAAGGGAGCCTGGAAGTCTCTAGTCTGACCAGGACTGTCACCAAGACTAGATTAGATCAGCTGTGGCTTTGTCTGGATGAATCTTGAAAACCTCCAAGGGTGAGATTGCCCAGCCTCCCTGGATAACCTGCTCAAGTGTTGCACTACTCAGCTAGCAAATAAATTTTCCTAATGTCTGACCCCCACAAAAGCACAGTTTGTAGCCGTTTTCTACATCATCTGTCACCACCAAGAAGAATTTGGCTCTGTTTTGGCTCTGTAAGTCCTCTTTGGGTAGCTGCAGCTGACTACTAGATCATCCCTTTTCCTCCTTTTCATATGGTTAAACAACACCGGCTCCCTAAGCCTCTCCTTGCAGGTCAAGTCATCTAAGCCCTCTCCATCTTGGTAGTCCTTCATTAAAGCAGATTCTCAAATACCCTCTTGAACCAGGCTCCAGGTACAACCTCACCGGCGCCAAGTATAGGGGAATAAAAACATCCCTTGATCTGCTGGCCATTCTTCTCTTAATGCAGCTCAGCAAGCAGGTTGCCTTGTTCACAAGGAGAGTGCCCTGTTGGCTCAGCCTGCAGCCCACTGCAACCTCCCAGGTCCTTTGCAGCAGAGCTGCAAACCCAGCTAGCCTTTCCTAGGCCTGTGCAGGTACTTTGGGTTATCCCAACTGTTGCACTTCTGGCTGAATCTCATCAGGCGGCTGCTGGCTTGAACCTCAAATGTCTCGAGGTTCTTCTGGATTGAAGCCCTGCCATTCACTGCGTAGGCCATTCTCTGTTATTTAGTGCGATCTGCAGATTTGCTGGAGAGGCTTTCTGTGTCATCGCCCACATCACTGATGAATATATTGAACAGTTTCAACCCAGTATCACAGAAACTAGACCTTTTTCATGTCTGGGCTTCAAGAGATCACATTTCACTCCATTACCCATGTAGGAGGGCACAGAATAGCAGCCTAAACCTCACCATTCCCATCAGGAAAGTGCCCAGTTCTACTAAACAAGGACATCTATCTCCCTGTTTCCCTCCTACTCCTACTCTCACCTTCTGCACAGTCTTTCTTGTTGTGAGCAAAGAATAGATTTTGCATCCAGCCTTGCTGAGTTTCTGTTGAGACTGCCATGAAGAGGTCTTAGCATGACAATTAAGTTTGTCTGTGAGAGGTACTTCTGTACCCTGTGAGACGGACACTATTTGCCCCTAGATGGCAAGGGTCACTGAGTAGTTTTGCCTGTCCAGTCAAAAGACAGAAATCACCTCTCTCTTAAATAAACCTCTTAGTGACTTGTACATCTGTTTGGTCTTCACATCAAAGTTGGTCTCATCAGTCTACAATACCAAGAGGTGCCAAGGGGTAAAATACTTTGAAATGGGGGGCAGTGAGTTGGAGGACCATTTAGCCAACTCAGCTAGGCCTCCTATTCACTCTACAATGTGATTATGAGCTAGAAAACACTGACAGATATATAGGTTAAAGCAGAGCTGCCTGGAAGCTATTTCTGTTCTGCAGTTTGTATAGGCAGGCCTGAGCTAGCTTTAAAATAGTCATCTTGGCTATTGCAAATGCTGTAGTTATAGGAGTATGCAGCTCAACACAGGCTAGTCCTATAGGTGTTCCCTCATCTCCCACACGGTTTTGCAAGATACACTGAGTCCTCCACTGCTACAGCTAAACTGCCAGTAGTGCCTTAACAAAGGTTGGCTGCTTGGTCCATGGCTGCATAGCATGGATGTACCTCCTGCTTCAGAAGTGGAGGGATACAGTGTTCTAACAGTATAATTCAGCTTTAATTTTTGCCTAGAAGAGTGCTCTGCAGATATGGCCATGAAGCAGAAACCTGGACTGTGGGTAGTTTGAACATCTGTCACTGTTGGCCTGAGGAGGGCCTCTGCATGGACCGTCAAAGAGGTGGCTGGCCAGTCTGTGCAGCTCCTTCAGGGGGAATTCTTCCCCACTCCCTCCTTTTTGCAGATCCTTTTATCTTCTTGCAGATATCATTGCTGTTAAGCTACATTTCTTCCTGATGCCACACACATTTTTAACATTGCTTATGTGCTCTGCTTTTTCATATTATTTACCTAGCAAGCAGAAGGRTTAAAGGGACCTCTTTATTTACTGTTACACAAATGCTCTACATCAGTGACAGCATCTTTGTATTTTCATACAACTACCATTTAACAGCTTGCAGATATGGAATTCCTATGCTTGTTGCAATAGGGATGTATTTTATAAGATGACTACTTCTGACAGGACACCAATCCTGGCATACCTTATGGTAGCATATTATGGCAACAATTCATCACAAACGTCCCTTTGTTATGAATCCATTTTACTTTGAACTCAGTGTCTTGCAATGCTGAAACAGATAGCACAGTGCATGCTTCTTGGTAGCAACGATGTGATGTGAATTTCCCCTCTTCTGTTTTCACCCTCCCGTTGTCATACAGGGAAATGCTAAGCSATCAGCGTCTGAAGGAATAGCCATAGTTATTTCTGATGTTGCAAAAAGAACATATTACCCTTTGTGATGTGAATAATAACTAGATAAAATATCTGAAGGGTATTTATTCAACACATGAATTAAATTTCAGGGCTTCAAAAATAAACATCAGTGGAAGTTTAAAAATATACTTCTCCAAGTGCTATTTTTACAGGGTTTTTATTTGCTGAATTACTTTTGTTTTTAGAGGAGATGACATTTAGCTGTGATGGGAATACATTATATACTCTTTAATAGGTTATTCTAAAATTAATTAACTGCTTATGTGTAAGGCAGTTATTTAAGGAGAGGTCATGAAGGATCAGATTCCCTAGGGCAGCATGTCTGCTTAATCTTAAGAATGTATAGACAGGGTCAGGACTCAAATCCACGTAGCCTGGTAATCTGCTTCCCACGGTGGCCAAGGCCGCAGCTGCCATTGCAGGAGCCAGGCTGGCACGTCCTGCCGGCTCCCTGCAGCGCCGGGTTAGGGGCCACGCCGCAGCACGCAGGGAGCCTCCCCGCATCCGCTGCCCCAGCAAGCTACAGTCTGGGGCACGGGGCACCTGTGTACACCATAAATGCCACCAGCTCGCTCTGGTGCTGGGCAACAGGGAGGGAAGGGGTAGCTGGGGGAGAGGAGCGCCCACGCATCGGCAGCCGCTGCCGCTGTCTCAGCCAGAGGGGCCAGGCCAGGCTGGGGTGGGCTGAGGAAGTGTGCACCCTTGCAGCTGACAGCCTTGTGGTTCGGGTTGTGCGCCCAGGTCGCGCCCTGCGTGCGGACCCTGCCTCGCGTGCCCTGCTCTGCAGCCCTGCCCACCGCTCTGCTGCCCTGGCCGCGCGCCGGCCTTTCCCACAGGGCACGCCACGTGGCAGCCGTCTTCCTGCCCACCTGGCAACTTAGTGCTTTCTGCTTGAATCTCAATCCCCAGGGGACTGAACCATTCACCCCAGGGGTGAAGCTGGCTGTTATTCAGGCTTAAATGGCAGGACAGATCTTTTCAGCTTGGATGGGAGATGGCAGCAGCAGCAAGGACACTTGTAGGATGTAACTTTGCTCGGGGGCAGCTTGAAGCTCACCTTTGTGCTTGCCTGGTCCTGCCAGCTGCGGGGAGAGCCCGGACTGGCGCGAGGCAAGGAGGCTGGAGACGACAGCAGACAGCAGATCCTGTCCTTTGTTTTCCATCTTGCAAGATGGCTAAATGCCAACTCTTAAATTAAGTTTCAGCATTTTCCCTTTTAATGTAAAGTCAGTGTTAATTAAAGAAAGTCAGTGTGCCACTCGATTTGTCTAGGCCGAGATGGCCAGTCATTCCAGAAGTAAATAGGTACAATCATTTTCATTTTACTGGATTTGCATTTACTTACACACTGTATTTATTTGGCCCTCTGCCTCTTAAAATTATGCTCTGAGGACAGAAGAACATTTTGTTTGGCAAATTACCTTTGAGTCACCCTTTTTTTTTCAAAAGGCCAGGCATACAGGTACCTTTCTGGACTTCTCTGTCTTGGGATGAAGCATGAAATATTATGCTAAGTAATTTGATCCAGCAATTAAAAGCAAGGCATGAATTACACTAAACTATTATGGAGAGAAAATTAATACTCTCATAGCTATATTAGTACTGTAAATAAAATATCATAGGTGATTATAAACTAATTTAGGAGCCAAACCATCCCATAAAAATGTGAGAACTTCCTAAACGTGTTGACAATCACAGATCTGTATCWAAGGTATGGAGGGCCTGAATCTCAGAAAACCTGAGACCTTGCTTCGTGGTTTAATCTGAAGTCAATGGGAGTCCTATCATCAGAGGATCCTAGACCTACTGTGTCAGCAGATTGCATGAGTATTCATCTCTATATGTCAGTTATGACTTTCTATCAGTTTTTAAAAGCCCCCTAAAATTTGGTGTAGTTTGGTACCTGTTAATATTCCCTATTGCTTCTGAGGGCAATGGTGAGACAGAGGAACTCCTCAAGTTAGTAGGTTTGAGACCTCATTTCTGAAATTTTGACCCATGTTCACACCTGACAGCCTTTATGTCAATTCTGACATTCTCTGATGAAAGGCTGAAAAACAAATTAAAGGTCTTGCCCTGGATGATGCCAGAATTAAATTTCTTAATGGACTATAATACAACATGCTGAATTTTTTACTTAACCTCAGAACATTGTACAGGAGAGGCCAATATCAGCCATCATGGACAGTCCCATGCTATCACAAACAGCCACATCATCTGATTCATTTCATTAACTCACAGTACAGAGAGTATAAGAACTGGCAAAATTTACTGAAGGGTGGTGAATGAAGAGATAATGAGGCCAAAATCATAGTTCACAAACAACTAACATCATTGTTAAAAAAAAGTCCAGATCTGGTCATGTCTTGGCTGATGAAAACTGAGTATGTGTCACTGCTTCTAATATCTTAACAAGCTCCTTCTTCAGCTAAAGAGGTAAAGGTCTGTTTCTGTAGCAGGAAGATTGAGGACTTAACCTTATTGTCACAAGAATTTCCATGTGTATAATGGAGCAGAAACAGGGCAGCCTTTATGGCCATGGACTTTGTCATGCTATGCTTGGATCCAACAGGTCTAGCAAGAGTGATATGCTGATCTCCTAGCTATTTACTTGTTACAGCCATAAAAGTGTGTTTCCAAAGTAGACAATAAGCACTCATCTAGGAAAGTTGTTTTGAGAGCCATGAAATCAATGCCCCTGTGAAGCAGCAAGGATTGATTAGATGGTCAATCCATGCTGCCTGGCCATTCTGGCAGAGTAGGTCAGATTAATCTCTTGGGGAGTACCTTGTGGGCTCTACAATGTGGCCCAACACAAAGCTCAACACACACTACACAGGACCAGCATGTGCTTCCCACTTGCGACTGAATGCGTAATGAAGGTCTCCTTGACTGCATGTGTGCCAACATTCTACTAAACATGCACTGACCATATAGCAAGGCCACTTTAACTTCAGATGATATGATGTCCCAATCAGGTGGCACTGGAGGGACTGAAGGGACACGAAAAAAAAGGTGACTAGCAAAAGATAACCAAAACAAATCATACGGTCCCYGTCATAGGGGGGCTTTCCATAGGCCCTTCTGAAAAGACAACTGGATAAGTTGTTTTGGTGAGCTGAATCCAATCCAAAGATCATCAGCCAGATGCTCTTGGATAGGATGAGCCACTCTGTGGATTTGCAGTGTCTTAGTCCTTCTGATCTCCATTCAGAGGAGGTTTCTCAGACTGTGGTGTGAGCATCCTGTAGCACATGTTTTCCTTCAAGCCAAGCCTGAGCAGAATGGGAACATCTCAGGCTTCTGAAAAGCTTTCAGAGCAGTCACAGTAAGCAGATGGTCTGAGATGTCCACAGCTGGAATCATCGCAGCCTTTGGTTAACACATTTGTGGTCCTCACCTACTAATATCACTCACTATTCCTGCACTACAGCTGATGAGAAACACCATTTGATCTTACCCAAGTCAGGCACTGAACCCACTCTCTCTGATTCCCTTTCCTCCCCGGAGCTCTGCTTGCCACATCTGTCAGAGGACAACAGCATCCAGCATCACAGCAAAGTTATTCTGTGTATATTTGCTACTTGCCCTGGTGAGAGCAGCAGGAGAGGGGCATAGGTCTGCGTGGCAGGTAAGGGAAGAAGTGCTCTGTTCCCTGCTGTGAGTGCCACGCCAGGGTGCCTGCGAGCGACAGGCTCTGCTCTCTGCTACCCAGCACCATTAACAGGACGGAGGGAGGACATACTTCTCTTAGTGCCTTAGCTCAGGCATGGGGAGATGAAGATGGTGGGAGAGGAAGAGACTGCTTTTTCCCAGAGCTCCAGTTGAGTGATGTGGCAAAAGAGAGAGCAGGCAATCCAGTATTGAACCCCATCGCCACTRGTCAAGCCCAGTTCCTATAGACTGGGGTTGAAAACAGTGAGGCAGCTAGCCTTTTGGCTGGGTCTCCAGCAACTGTCAGCCCTATCCTCGCTGCACTCATCTATTTTGTCCTCTCCGTCCTCCCCAAAATGGTACTGGAGCAAGTACCCTGTCATAGCATCCTCATTACAATTGTGAAACCTGCTGTCAAGCAGATTTCCCACAACACGCTTGTCCCTACTGTTCTATTGATCAACTGATGAGCATGCACCATCCCCTATTATTTGTGCATTTTCTCAGGTAAGTTTTCCTGCCCATGGATTTAGAGTATTCCTATGAAAATCTATATCTCTTCTCCACTGCTCCATCTCTTTTCCTTAAGCTAAACAAACCCGGATACTGCAGCTTCTCTGTTGATTTATTGAAGGTCCTATGACAGGGGTTCAGCAGAGCTTATCTGCTTTTAACTGAGCAGTATGGAGTTTAGTCACTACTCCCAGCCTGGCCTATGCTCAGTGAGTTTCCTCCTTTTTTGGCCATTACATTACTATTTTATTCCCATTGTTTGGCCCTTCCTTGCCCAGTAACATTTTCTCAACAGATGTGTACTGTACCTGTCAATAGAAAGAGCGATAGATAATTAGTAGGAGATGCACTTGTGGACCAAGTGGCTCAGTTAGGTGCCAAGTTGAAAGCGGGAGTGGGCTCTGTCAGTAAGCTGCAGAGTGACTCAGTATCCCCAACTATAAAACTGGGAAAATAAAGTCCCCCTTCTGGGGGAAGTGCATTGAAAAGAGTTGAGGAAAATTCTGTGAAAATCCAGTGTTCTTCTAACTCATTAAAGTGAAGCAAGTACTTTGAAAAAAAAAATCTGGGAGGAGAGCTGCCTCAGTTTTCACAGGTTCACAGAACAGGAAGTATTTGTCACCCTGAATAAGCTGTGAAATGTATTTTTAACATGTTTAATTACAATTGGCATTCCTGCAGCACAGTCTAATGCTAGAGGTGGCCAGCTCTCTGAAAAGTGATCGTTATGACACTAGCAGTGTGGGAGCCCTGCGGGGGAAACTGTAAGCTGGTTTCCAGCTCTCTTTTATCATTAAATAATCTTTAAAAGCTAAGCTATCATCTGCTTCATTTTAAGTGGCTGAACATTAAGGATTTTCTTCAAAACAATACTAAAAAGAGGGATAACTTGGTTTTACAGTCAACCCTATTAGCCTTCCACTCAGTAATGATATGAACGTCATTACCTTTACTGTAAGATGATTATTTCTGTCCACTTGTAATTATGAACTGCAGATATGCACATATACATGCTTTATTCATGGTGAGAAGTGTTTCTGATCTTCTAAACCCTTGGAATTAGACACTGACAAAAATTGTAGCTCCTTTCCCTTTATGAAATAATAGCTGTGCACACCCAGTGGGGAATTTTAGACTGTACTGGACTATTAAATTGTCATGGAAATAGGCCCTATTGGGATTCATCCCTGAATTCATTCTAGTATCTCCCTTCCAACCCCACCAGGCAAACTGCTGAAATGTCCCTCACTTTATTCCCCACATTGCCCACTTTCCTCACTAATGTGGTGTTTCCCTTACTCCCACAGTAAAATACGAGTGACAACAGAAATGAAGAGCCATGCAGCTGTGGTTATGCCATTACTTGCCTGGCTCAGAGCTGCTGCCACACAGCTGGGGGATGAAGCCACCCAGGCATGGCTGTTCCCATGTCTCATGGCTGGGAGTGCAGGCACACTTTGAGGTGCTGTTGGGAGCAAAAGCCTTCCAGCTCTCTTGCCATCTCTGGTAAACCCACCTCTGAAATCAAGCAGGGATTCCTCACCATTTACAATGGGATCATGTTTACCATTGCAGGCTAGCTCTGGGGCTGGAAGCAGTGCGTGTGTGCATGCGCACACACTTATGCATGTGTACCCGTGTGCGTCAAGGTAACACTGATCATGGGTTAAGTAACCCTGCTGAGAGAGAGGTTTCATTAGTATGGCCCCATGCTGTCCCATGAGGGAGCCAGACATCTTCCAGGGCCTGGAATACTAGCACTGCATGTCACTGCATTTATTGTATAAGCATACCAGTATGTATAGGGACAGGTCAGGTGTATCTGACATGGTGCTGCACTGTATGATAGAACTGTGCCTTGTGCCATGATGTGCCAAAACATATGCAGGTGCTTGCTATAATGTAGCTTTAAAACTGTTGGCTAGGGCTACTCTGAGAGGGGATGTAATGTGAGTGCAAGGAAGAAGTTGGTAAACACACCATTTTTTTCCACTGGATTCTTCCAAATCTGACTGAAGTGCTAGGGAAATAGGTACTGAATCCATGGACAAACTGGCCATCTCCCCCTGGGCTAACCCTACCTTCCAGGCGGGTGACAAATCACCTGGTAGCTTGCCCCAAGTAAAAGGTGGTTATGGATATCCTATTCCAATCAGCCACAAGCCACAGGGAATTTTGCCCTCAAGCTGGAGTAACTCTTGGTGCCAAGAGAACCCACAAGGTCAGTCTAGCCCTCATTTTCATCCCATTACCTCTTCCTCAAATTCTATTCTTTCTTTAGCAGCATGTGTTATGGACTTTCTTTCCCCTTCAAACAGACTTTTCCTCATATCAGCTTTAGTAAGATTGTAAAGTATTAGGATTACTAAAGATTGGACCAGATTCCTAATTCTTTAACAACTATTAATTCACACTGTTTCTCAAAAGACCAGAGAGCTGCTATGGATTTACAATGACATGACCAGATCAGTGTCTTTCTAGCACCTCTACAGCAGCTTTTTCTACTTGTTTTCTACAAAAATGCAGTGTGGTATTCAAATAAGGCTATGCCTCAAAGTTTTAAGTTTGCCACTACAATTAATTCATCTTGCACCATCCTCTGTCCTCATTACATTTTTATTATAAGAATTAATACACTTTGCCATTTGCTATTCTGGTTACAATCATGAAGAAGCTGTGAGAATGAATACATTTTGTACCACTTTGTCCTTGTTATAATTTTAAGATGTTCTCTAGAATGGATTAACTCAATGCCACTTTTCACTCTTTATCCTGAGATGGAAAATTAAAATAGTTATGAAACTCCAGCAGGCGCTATTCTCTAGCTATTTTGTCATCAGTCTAGAGATTTTATCAAGAAGAAAAATAACAATAAAATATTTAATTCTGCTTGAGAGAGAATCTAGAGGGAATGAGAAAATGGTGCAGATCACCCAGTCCTTGCTACTGTCTCACAGTCATAAACTCATGTCCTGTTCAGATGCTATAATTATAAAGATATGATAAGATAAAGATAATTAATTCACTGTTTCCCAAGCAGAGTGAAAAAAAATATTTAAAAATTAACAGTGGCAATATTTAGAGTTCTGCCATCCAGCTTCCCCAGAAATGTTTGTCATTTTCTGTTCATCATGAAAACCTGAAATAAAAATAAAACAAAAGAAGTAGAATATACTCAAAGAAAAGCACATCATATCAGTAACTGAGGTATACATAATCTATCATAAATGACGAGGAAGACAACGTCAGTGCATTTGTCCTAGAATCTGATCATATTCTCATTAAATCAGAAATAAACTTTCTATTGCTTTTAATGGGTGTTGGACCAAACCTATGTTCATCATATGGAAATCAAGTTCAAAGCAGCTTGAAGGTTTTTCCCGCACTGGATGAGTGATCTCTGCCAGACATTGATTGCAGCCATCTCTTTCCTGAGCGCCACACTCTTTTAGACTCATGAGTAGCACTGCCTCAGCTCCTGATGATGTGCTCTTTTCTTGAATCAGTGCATTGAGATGGCTGAAGTTTAACAGAAGAATGGAGTTTAAAGGATTCCTAATGGGTGAAGCATGGTCTGCAGATACCCTAATGGGTAGAAAAATGAGAAACTTCAGAAAAACCTCACATAATCATCATTAAAAAGCTGAGTCAGGATGTTGCACTTCTGCCATACTCTCCTTTCTCAGTAGCACTCCCAATAAGATATACTAGGTAAGATATAAATTAAGAAAAATTCCTTTTCAATAGGTGAGATGAACAGAGACTGAAAACACTGTAAAATGGGGCCTGACATACCTTTCTTAACAGCGTAGAGAAGGAATAATTCAGCTAACATTATTCTAGGTGCACAACTGTGAAACCAGTAATCCCTCCCTTAATATGTCATAAGAAGGGAAAGATGGATTACATTACATTACATTGTACATTAGCAGTCACTGCTATGCTGTTAGTGGGCATCTAGTGGTCTTCCTATGTCTGCGGAGCTCTTCTCCATGTCCCACTCTCTTAATCTTTCTTAGATTGGGACTATATCCTCACAGCACACACCTATCCAAAGCACAAGTTATTGCATACTAAAACTAAACCTTCATCTTTCTACTTTACCGGGGGGGGGGGGGGGGGGGGGGGGGGGGGGGGGGGGGGGTGTGTGGAAGAGGGGAGTGATGAATAGTTGCCGGGTTGCTTCCAAGACAAAAGTGGACAAGAAATCCAAGTTTTGGTGCTTCAGGCTTTGGAAAGGAGCCTGTTCCCTCAAAACTCCAACTCAGATATGGATCACCTCAAAAGTAAGGGGAATTTGTTGCTGCCTGCAGGTGTTTTCTTTCGATCCGGAGTATTAAATAAGCATGTGATCCTGACTCCCACTGAACATACATGTATATCACAGCTGACATCTTTGGAGGCAGTCTATATTGAACTAAAAATGAACTTCTTCTCACTTACTTGTCCAAGCGGCCCCTTCAAACCAAGTGAGGGACCTGTGTCAGGACAGACCGGAGAAGTGTCGCCTGCGGCTGCTGCTCTTCCTCTCTCCTGTGGCTGGCTCAAGGCCTTTGCCAGGCCTGACATTCCATAAGCTCTATATTCACATAAAAAAAATAATGAAAGGAACGTCCCTTTGCATGCAGATAGCAGCAAATTCTTTATTTTTAACCTTTGAATCTATTAAAAAGAGTTATAAGGTTTCTAATGAGCGGCATTTACCATTTTAAATTATTTCAGCCTGAAATTGCACCTGGTTTCCTGCTACACAATTTGAAAGATTTATAGGCCCAGATTCTCAGTGCTCTCCGAAGAAAAGGGAGGGCAAAGAGGGGAAGCTGCCAGAGAAAAAATAACTGTGCCTTCGTCAGGGTGCTGCGGGCACCGCCGGCTCTCGCTGTCCCTGCCCGCCCCAGGCCTCCCCCAGCCCCGGCCCCATCTCGGCCCAGCCCGCGGCATCACTCGCTGCCCCCCAGCGCCGCAGCACTGCCGGCTCCAGCCCTGCTGCAGCCCCCCTGACCCCCACCCTGCCCCCAGCCCCGACCCATGGGTGGCCACCCCGACCGGCCTCAGCCCCGTGGCAGTGCCTGGTGCCCCCCCCCCCCAGGGCTGGGGCTGCCCCACAGCCCCCAGGGCCCTGCTCCCTCGGGGCGGGGGCATGGGCCATGGCAGCCAGGCCCAGCCCTGCCCCACGGGGAGCCCCATGGCCCCCAGGGCCCTGTTCCCTCGGGGCGGGGGGACGGGCCATGGCGGCCAGGCTTGGTCCTGTCCCACGGGGAGCCCCATGGCCCCTGGGGCCCTGCTCCCTCACTGGGGCGGGGGGGTGCGTGTGTGCGACGGGCCCTGGCAGCRAGGCCCGATCGGGGGGCTGCTGGTGGGGCAGTAGTTTGGGATATGCTGTAGTGCGCATTGACCAGCAAACGTCCCCAGCCCATGGGCGATGCGAGGACGTGGCCCTGGGAGGCCACGTGGCCCTCCTCGTTGGGAGGTTTCTGGGCAGCCCCTTTGCCCCAGGATTCGCTGCGCTGCCTGAACTAGGCCTAGAGCAAAGTGGGGGCCAAAGGTTGGGCTCAACAGGGCTTAGTCATTGCCAAAGGGTGGAAAAAGGTTTTAAATGAGCAAACGTGCTCCATTTGATGTTGCATGTTTGCTGTGATGGAAATCTTAATTTTTCTTATTTTTTTCCTATAGATTCTCATAGAAGGCATTCTTGTGAAGAGCAGATGTGGCATGAAAATACAAGGGATGCGATTGGAAGTGATCCTGTGTGACCTTCAAGTGTAAATAACACTCTGGCACCAGCCTGGTACCCCAGGGTGTCCCCTCTCACACAGCCTCCCACAGCCAGGGACACCCTCCAGCCCATATGTGAGCCTGTGCAATGTACATTGCCCTTGGGCCCACATCCTCATTGCTTGGTCTTGCTGCATGCCTTCCTCACTGTATCTTATTCAGGTGATTCTTGATTTTGGTTTGTTTTTTTTTAATAAGTATTGATAATTAAAAATATATTTTAGAATTTGATGAGGGCTGCACTGATAGGAGATCTGAGAAAATCAAATATACCTCCAAATCCCTCATGAAGCTAATAAGGAGATACTAGGACAGATCTAAAGCTATGATACAAAGCAAGAAACCTGTGGTAGTTTAGTCAGTTACTTTAAAAGCTTAACACAGCTTTGATCATGCGTCTATCATGTAGATTTGTAGCCAGACAGAAAAGAGAATTTCTACCTTGCTACACCAGCTATTATTTTGTTTGCACTATTTTTCTGTTAATACAGATAATTAAGATTGCCAAAGGAGAAAAAGTGCTTATTCACATGTAGGCTAGACTGTTGTCTACATTAAGTGCCACTTTTAATTGATTTTCTCAAACCAGGAAGATTATTCAAACAGAAAAGTGGGTGTATTTTATAGACACTTGGAAAAAGAAACTTCAGGGTGTATTTCTCATTTGTATATGGCATACGTTTCAATTACATATATCTTCAACAAATCCAGAATCTCTTCACAGAATCACAGAATCACAGAACGGTTGAGGTTGGAAGGGATCTCTGGAGATCATCTAAGTCCAAGCCCCCTGCTCAAGCAGGGTCACCTAGAGCATGTTGCACAGGATAGCATCCAGGTGGGTTTTGAATATCTCCAGCTGAATCTCCATTTTGAATATCTCTTCAATTCTTATCCTAGTCTGAAATTCTTGCCTATAATGAATTCTGGGAAATCAATTGGTTTAATTACAGAAGGCTGGTATGCTTACAATTAAATACTCTCTCAAGTCTCTGTATATTCTGTCTATACGTATTTTAATGAAGTTTTTGTTAGTGACAGGAGCTTTCTCTGTCTTCAGCTTAAACTTTAGCAGACCCTTTGGGGATCTATAAAAAGAAATGTTCCTGGAACATTAAAGCAGAGTTTTCACAAACCTCCTCTATCCCCTGTGCATCAAATCTACTTCCATCCGTCACACTGCATTAATTCATGCAAATACAGTCACGCAATGTGATTGACAAACTGGATCAATCAAGCTCCTAATCATTGCAAGGTGATAGAGTAGCCCAAGATGTCTGAAAAGATGCCAGGTGCCTGAAAGAAACTGATTTTAAAGTGAATGGTTTTTCGTGTCTTTGAGAAGACCATCCTCCCCTCGCAGAGGGTTGCCTGGTGTATCCTCTGCTTGAATTTTGTTACAGGGCCTGTAATTAGCAGCTAATAAAATCCCTTCCTCCCTTCTCCCCCCACCCCATCCCCAGCCTCCCTGTAGGCCAGCAGCAGGTGCTCCTATTTTCAGATGCATGTGAAATATCTGCCAAATCATTTGGCACATTTCAACTAGAAATGTGCCAAATTACCTGTCATAGCTAAACTGCCTTTTTAAAAGAAAGATAAATGCTCTCACTGCTCAATCTGTGTGGAACAAGAGTGCCCTCCCGTGGACCTGGGCTGCTGGTGGGGCATTCTCCCTGTGCCGGTGTCCCCTGGGGCCACTGGCCACCCTGGGGTGCCCCTTGGGGCCGGGGTGCCCTCCGGTGCCCAACCATCCTTGCTGCAATCCCGCCAGCTCCGCTCCTGACAAGCTGGAGGGGCCGCACCACATCCCCATCAGCCACAAGCCCATTGCGACCCAAGGCTACAGGAGCCAGGTGCTCACCTGGGCAGACATATTTTCCAGAGCAGGAGGCGACACAGTCCCCCACTCTGTCCTTGCAAGCTCGGCCCCAGTTGTAGAGTCTGTCCCTGAGTCTGACTGAATTCTTCCACCCATGGGACGAAATGAAATACCAAAGGCCTGGGGGAAGGAGGTTTAACTTTCCACGTGTAGGATAGCTCCCAGGAGACTGGGCCCAAAACAGGGGATGTTCATCTGCAAGGCCTGGCGCAGAGTCAAGCTGTGGTAAAGGAACAGCATTTTCTTTAGGAACAGCTTTAGGACTGGATGAAATTATTTACAAAAACAGTCACTTTGGCATACAGCTCCTGCCAGCAGAGGGGAACGTGACAAGTGAGAGCAGGCAACAGGCCCTCCCTGGCTCTGAAGGTGAAAGCCGTCTTGCCTTCTCACAGCCTGCAGGACGAGAACAGTTTAAAACACTTCAGATCCATTGTGAAGAGAGTGAGAAGTGGGGCAGTTTCGGTGGAACTGAACTGAGATGTTCCCCTGTGAACAGTGCTCTGTACTTTTGAAACTAACAAAATCTTTTGATATGAGATCAAAATATCTTGGTTTTACTTATGGTTCCAGCCAAATAAGTGAATTAGCCTTAGAAACCTCTGGTGCTCTGGAGAGGCCAGTGAGTTGCCACCGGGAGACTTGGCTTTGCCTTCCAGGCCTGTGTAGCATTAAGGATCAGCAAAGAGAAGAGGAAAGGCCACATCACAGCATCGCTATAGGATCAGCAGCAATACAATTGCACTTGGCACTTGTCTGCTCCACACCACCACAACTCAGAAAGGAAAAAAAAAGGGGGGGGAGGAAAACTAATGAAATCTTAGGACCAGAAAAATGCCCAGTCTCAGCAGAAAGCATTTTGGAATGGAATGAACTTTCTGGAGGACAGAGGAAAGAGGAGGTATTTTATTGTTAATAATGGTTGATGATGACAGATGAAATTCTCTTTCATCTGCTGTTTGAGATCTCGTTCTTGGATTTTTCCTGATTTTTTTCCCCTTTTATCATGATCTTAGACTCTCTCTTTGGAGATTTTAATTATCTTACCATGTGCTCTTCCAGTATGAATAAATTATTATTGTATTTATAGCCATCTTTATAAAAGATACTTCGAAACCTGAACTATCAGAAACTTAACTGCTCTGAGCCTAATTGCAGCCAGTAACACTTGACACTGCTTTTTTCCCTTGCTGTCTTCTCCCCCTCCCACTAACACGCAGACCCTCAGATGACCAGACCGTAGGTGTAATAGTAAGGCAGGACTGATCCCAGGCCTGTGTCTCTGAAAGAGTCATCACACCATGTCATGAAGCCTTGCCTTTTCAAACCCATCTGAGTAAAGGAGCAGCCCCCAGGGTAAACTTGTAATTATCAACAGCTCAGCTATTGCGAAGCAGACTGCAGCCTGAGCCCACTTATCGACTTTTCACTTATCTGGGATGATTATTTTAAATACAGTAAAGTCTCTAATAAAAAAGGAAGCCATTTAATCCAGCCCTGTGTCTGCACAGAGCAGGATTCTGGTCTGCACAGGCTCTTCTATCTCAGTCGTCAGCAAAGTCACCGAGCACCTTCCGGTCATGCATTAAGCAATGTGACTAGCATCTGTCACATGTCTGTTTTCTCCTCTTTTACCCAGAGGAGAAGCATCTCTGTGAGTTTGTGCCACTAGCACCTTCTTGAGCCATGTAGCAGTTTTCAGCCTGATGCCTTCTTATATCTTCTTTCTTCATAGACGATTTCTAGCTGCCTCAGAATGGGGCTGACTTTAAATTACCTACCACACAAAGCTAACATCTACTCTCATTATCATCTTTCTACAGCTTACCTTTCCATGGCACCTGTCAAACCAAAGCAAGCCAATGAAATAGCACTGAAATGCTACCTCCTTGGGGTTGAAGAGTGGCTGATACTGCAGCACATACTACCTAACTGGGGAGAAATGCCATTTTGGACAAGGACACAAGGATGAATTCCCCCAAGAAAAACATCTAGCATACACACAGGAAAGAACTCAGAGCRTAGAGGTCTGCTCCTAAAGATGCCTTCACAGTGTGCAGCTTAGAGCTTATTTGCTTCAGAGACATAATGTTCTGGCTGCTCTTATAAAGAAACTTCCATTCTCCAGACTTTGGTACGAAGCTATAGAGGTCTCCRTCTGCTCACTCCACCCCCCCAGACAAACCACTTACCTGCCCATACTTGAACTGTTGTGAAAGCTCTGAGGAACCCACCAATACTAGAAGTGTCCTTTCTCCCCAGCTACAGCCAAGGATGAGAGAAGACTCTTCTGATACACCCTTGCTGCAGAGGCGGCAGCACTAGGCTCAGAGGAAGGTTTTTCAAAAGAAAATTACAGTGGCATTTTAAAATTTCTTAAATATCTTCATTACAAATCCAGGATAGTGAGGAGGGTTTGCTTTTTTTTCTTTCACATTATTTTGAGCAGAAACTGAGTTCTGTTGCAAACCTGATTACTTGGGAGTGAAAATATGACCCTGTCAAAGTCAACAGGGAGTTCAACACTGACTTCAGTAGCCAGGATTTCACTATCTGAATGTAGACCCTGGACAAACCATAGGGAAGTGCTTGTATTACGTAGGCCCGTGATCACATTCAGAAGTAACTCTGCCTATTAGGAACCAACTCCCATCAGAAGCTAGCGGGACACAGACCTGGTAGTGCTTAAAAGTACTCCCACATGGGAATTTGGTGCCTAACTACTTGTTAGTCAGTGGGTCTCTCTCTCTTCACTCTCTTTTCTCATACTCTAGCTATAACATTGATAAGTTCAAAGGCAGAGAGCAAGGCACTGGGTGGAGGGGTGTGTGTGTGTGCCTGTGTGTGTGTGCCTGTGCGTGTGTGTTTGGCACTCACAGGCTGCGGGGGCTCTGCGATCACTTTTAGCAGATACATCTACAGACATGATTCAGCACTTGGCAGCCTGTAAACCACCTCTCTCTCTCACTTGCTCTCACTCTCTCTCTGTACTGAAATACTCTGTCTTTCCAGTCTTATGACATTTACCATACTATCTAAATGTATCCTATGACTAAAGTGATGATAATATTTTCCCTCTGCGCCTACCCTGCCTTCAGGAAGGAACTGTGGAGAGGCTGAGATTGGCTCTGTAAGAATGAAGGTGCTGCCATAGGATAGCTTGCACAACAGTTGCCTTGAGCTCTGAATCATACAAGCTTCATAGTTATTTTTCTTGGCTGAGATGTGCAATGGTGCAACTGTTTTGACTTTATACAAGGAGGGAAGAACAGAAACGGGAAGGATTCTGCTGTGGGAGAGACCCTAACCAGAATTCACACCATCAGTGAGGGTTGTAGGTCACTCATGACCTGAGTTCATTCACTTTGAAAGCATAACCCGAGGCTCACGGAGTGCCTTGAGATGTATGATCCTGTGACAAAATGGCTACCCATGGTCCAAACTGTGGTTGGATAGCTCTGAAGAATGGCACATTTCCTTCCCAATTTTTTTTTTTCCTCTGGAGAGGGAATATCTAAGTCAGAAAGGCTTGCAGTGCCACCTGCAGTAGGCAGTCATTCAGCTATTTGTTTTTTTGTGTGGYGTGCCACTTATTTGCAGTGGTATAAGTAACAATTTCCACTGCAAGTTATTAAATAATAATAGGTGTGACATGGTCCCTGGGCACTCAAGCAGGTACAGCATAAACAAGGCCCTATTTCTGCCTATGTCTGAAGGATATCTACTGCATACAGAGTTCTGGCAAGAAAAATAAGCAACAATAAAAGGAAGACCCTTGTCATGTGTGAGGCAAGTGAGTGATTTTGTCACTAAAAGGGCAAGGATGGTGCTTGAATAGTTCTGTTTTTAACCTTCAATTAATGAAAAAGGTGAGGAAAAGGTACAACAGGATTGTAGCAAAGAAGCAGAAGATGAATAAATGTTGTGCTTCAGTTGAACCCATGTAACCATTTCATATGCTCCCTCTTCATTTCCATCTTCTTCCTCCTCTTCCCTCTCTCCTCTCAGCTTGAATACAAGACTGGGAAAGCAGGGAGGGACAGGGACCAGCCCTCCTCCTGTCTGTGATTTGTACAAATAAGAGCAAACAATGAGATGTCTGGTTGGAGGTTTTTCCACACCACTAGAGAACAATTCACAATGGTTTGCCTCATGTAAGAGCTGGCATCAATAGTTAACTAAGCTGCTCTCTGTGGGTGAAGGTATGGGGCTGGCAGCAGAAGAAAACAAGAACTGCTCTTTCACTTCTCTGACATTGAGCAGTGCAGTGAACCATCGACAATCCCCAGTGATGTGAATGGTGTTTATTATTTTTGAAAACTGGACTGAATTTCTTACCAGCTGCAGTATTCTGCTGTAGACACAGAAGAAAGAAAAAAAAGCTTGTTGGCTCTGTCCTGAAACACTCAGCCCTTTTTTGACTCCTAACGGTCTTGGTATACGTGCATTAGGAAAACAGTAAGGCCAACATTTGCACACTTCGGTGCCAGTGACAAGGCAGAAAAAGCAGAACCAGGAAATATATACAGTTTAAAATGAGATTTGGTAAGTATATAGATATCAAATTTACCCAGGGTGGTCATATCCAATGACAACAAACCTTTTTTAAAGAATGTTAAACCTCACTTTCTAGCCCTGACTATTGGTGAACAGGATCTCTAAGCTCAAATAGAAATTCCATATAGAGAGAATTTCTACCTCTTCTTCTGAAAAACCTGATATCAGCCATAGTTAGAAATGGAGTCTGAGTCTAGATGGACCTTGAATCTCATCGAATATGGCAGCTCCTCATCCAGCAATGCCAGATCTCTAGGGCCTGTGAAGGCAGAGCTGATAAAATAGAAAAACACTAATTAAAATATCAGAGCAGCCTTTAGGCAGCAAGGTAGGAATATTGGTAACTAGAAATGCTTTCCAGAAGTATCCTGACTGCAGTAGGAACCCACGCAGTCACTAGCTGAAGCCGGAGGTTTCCAACCAAGCCTGCACATGCTTGTGATCTACAGGATGCTTCACAAGCCCGTGGTTTGGACTGCACATGAGAGGAAATGACCCCTCTAAGATATTGCAGATCCCAACAGCTGCAACAGAAGTTGATAGAGGCTGCTAACTGTACCAGACTTTGACACCTGAGCCAGGCAAGATGAGACAGGTTTTAGGAGATTTACACTCTATTCGGCCTAAATGTAAACACTGCCCTTTGTTTCTGTCTGGTCCGGGTTGGCCTGGGTGGAGCTCCCAGGGAGCAGCAGGAAGGCCATAAAGCAGCTGAGAAGGTCACTGCTGCTGCTGCTCCTTCCTCTTGCTCCTCTCTCTGTGGGAGCTGAGAGTTTCTTTTATGTAACACAGTATTACTGAATGTGAAGAGAGCAAATTCAGTGTAAATCTGGCCCATCATTTGGGGATCATTTTTTTCAGCCCCCTTTTTCGGTACCAGGCACATGAGGTAATCCAGTTACCTGTGAATAGATTTGTGGTACCCAGAGCTATTTCAATACTGATGTACCTCTGTTCCTTCCTGCAAAATATGTCAAAGCAATTTATCTACACATTTGAATAAGTCATCTATGCAATCACTCTCCTTCGGGGAAAAATTTAATTTCTTCTGCAGAAGGTTTGCTGTTGCTATACAGACATGCGTAAGTCACAGTTAATTGCATAGCTATCCCTGAACTTTTCTTTTTAAACCTAGAGAAGTCATCAGAATACATCCCTTGATTCCCTAACTGGATCCAAGATTTGGTAAACACAGACACTAAAATTAAACCATTAAAGAACGTTTCTTCAAAGTATTTATATCTTTAAAGAATGATTTTTCTCCTACAAGTTGTCTTTTCCTTGCTCTTGCACAGCCAAAGGGCTCTCATTATGACTACGTTAGTGGAAGTCACATTAAGCAGAGTTCCTATGATTCCCGCCTGCCTGCACAAAACTTTCCTCAGAGGAGCAAGCAGAACAAGCGCATGGCTCTGCAGGGAAATTATATAAATATGGAGGCCACATCAGCACAAGAATAGGAATTAAAGCAGTAGTTTCACATAGCATGTGCTGCTTCTGCTGAAGGCAGAAAAGGGAGTCAGGTTCCTGACCTTGCTGAATAAGTTCATAATTATGACCCTGCTGTAGGCTGGCAGCAATTGAAATGTGGTGTCAGCAGGTTTTAAAACAAGAACTGAAGACACTTAATGGGTATGTGGACTAAGGTAAAGGGTCTCGCCACAGAATGATGTCTTCCAGGAGTCTGGAAAGAGGTGGATCTCAAAGTTTGTCTGGTGGTTGGACAGCAAGGGTCAGACCAGTGAAGAAATATGGCCCCCACAGCAAAAGGAATAAATAATGATTGTAGTTTCTGTGCAGCTAAGTTTAATCATTAACTACAGTAATTAGTACACTACACCTGGTTTTTCCTGTCTGGTCACAGCCTCATGTCCCTAACTGAGGGGCTGATCTTGCAATCATTGATCAGACTTGGTACTTACTGCCATAATCCCTCTTCCTTTTCAGCCACTCAGCTGTTCCAGTGTGCAGTTTCTTGCCAGGCACTGTACCTGGCTTGTGGCACAAGTGAAAGTCCAGAGCAGGCACCATCTCCCATAACTGACATCAGTATCCATCTAGGGTTGCTGAGAGCTGGGATACCCTGTGGCATGGGCTGTGGCAGATCAGGACTGATCTGGATCAGGAAAACATGGCAATATTGATTAGTCATAAGCAGATATGGCAAGACTGGAATCTCTAGGGTATAAGTCATTCAGATGTCTTCCTAATGCTGGGATCAGTGTACACAGGCAGCTCTTCTGTGTTTCCTGCTCTGTCTGGGAAGACTATGAAAATTTCTTCTTGTAACTACCACTACAGAGATGGCTGTAGGGACATGATGTAGAGTCCACAGCTCTGGCTTTCCATTGTAAAAGCATTCTCCTATTAGACTTGAGAGTGGTCTTTTGGCTTACAATTTGCTAGGCTGCAGTGTGAAGCGACTGCCCCATATTTCAGACCCTGGGTCATAGATCGTTTCAGCTGTCACCAAAATGTTGTGCTAGATTCATTTCACCCAGGGGAAATCCTAAAGGAAACATCCCTGTGTATCCCTGTAGTTTCAGTCCTTTGGATGCATGGAGTATAACCAGTATTCTGAAGTTGCACTGAGTGTCTGCCAGACTGCATCTGCTCCATGCAGCCACCAAAAGCATGGATTTCACGCCCAGATGTCTCTTCACTACCTTTTCTAGTGTCACCCTCTGTCATATAAAGTATCTTGTTTAAGTCAGTGTACCTTGCAGCATACGAAGCTTGAGCAAGTACTCTGTGGAGGATGTTAGAGTGAGGTCCTAAGCGACTCCCTGCCTAGGTACAGGATTGAGATACACAGACGTTCTTCAGTTTCTACCTCTTAGCTGTGCACACCAAGGTACCTACTCATGGGCTTTCCTTTCTAACTACAAACATTTTCTTACAGCCATGCTGGCAGATTAAAACAGGAAGTGCCAAAATTATTCCATGTTGTCTTTGGATAAAAGGCTGGACAAAACTTGCACTACAGAAAGGATTCAGTCTCAATTGGATTCTTAACATGAGTAGGCTTGGGGTAAAAAGAGCTTGCCACCAGTCCCTAATTTTTTTTCCTCTTTATGCAAATATCCCACTATTTCAAACAATATCCTCTGATCCAAAGGCAGGAGTAAGTCACCTCCAGCAAGCTCTCTGATGAGGTAGTCCATCAGACATGGAAATCATCCCAGCCTTTCTTCAAAATTTTGACAGAATTAGGTTCCTGCAAGCTCCCTCCAGCCGATTGCTGCATCGCTCGCCTTTACCTCTATGATGCGCAAGCTTGTTCCACCCCATTATAACTGCTGGTTATTACATATGACATCAATCACTGAAACTCACTTTCTATCCATAAATATCTGCTTGATTCACAGATCTTCTGTACAGTATTTTTTGTATATGTGATGGTGTTCAGAGAAATTAAGCCCATGCTCTGGCAGCTGCTCTTTCCACACCCAGAGGAAAAATGAGGAAGAGGAGGGAAGGAAAAAAGGAGCAAAGCCCATGGCCACTGCGGTCAGCAGCTGTTGGCAGAATTTAACCCTGAACATTTATCATGGCATGAGGATGGGATCAGTATGGACCTCACATTCTCACTTCATCAATCTACATTCCTCAAGAGACCAAAATGAGGGACTGACCCTTGCAAACAGTGTTCCTCCTCTTGCCTTCCTACCTTTCTTTGGGCTAAATTGATGCCACTCCAATGTATAGCATTGTGTTCACCTGCAGTTCAGAGACACTATCATGCTATTATAGAAATAGTGAACAGTGAATGGMCCCCAGAAATGTTTTTCTGAAAATGTATGAATTTTCCACTTAAGACTAAAATGATTGTCTAGAAACAAAATAAGGCAGAAATACAATCTACTCTAAACAAGTGTCAGTTCTCCACAGTTAGAGTTGGGCAAAATCCAGAAAGTGTACCACACCTGCTGCATAAAAAATTAGATCAATATATCCGTTTTTGATTTTGCATAATCCTAACCTAACCGGCAAGGTTTTGTGTAACCTGAATCTCTCTGGTTGGGTATAACGGAGAAGAAAACCTGAAATCTTTTTCCTGGCAAGCCTAAAACTTGAGCAGTACAGCTAACACTACCTGGCAAACTCCAGCATATATTATTAAATCAAAATCCAAATGACTGGGATAAAAATTAAAATCTTAGTTCCCCTGGCCCATTTTGTCTCAAAGACTTTGTATGAATACATAAAGCTCATGCAGAGTTTCTACCTTGGTGTTTTTATGACTTCATACATTTTTCTGTAATGGGGATTTTCTCTCATTAAATAAGAAAAACATGCATTTCTGTACTGAATCACAGGATGCATTTTCAGCAAATAGTTTCCATGATATTACAAGCCACAAGAACTCCATGTGGGAACTTCATGAACAGCAGCAGATAACAGAGATTAAACAGCTGGTTTGGGATTTTTTAGACCATCTACTGCTTTTTTTATGGTTATGCTCAGGAATAATCATTTCAATCACATGGGATACAAGTAAAGCTGTAGAAAATAAATAATTTATAATGAATATTGAGATGAATAATCTAGACAGTCAACTTAATGAATTGTGAACTGTATTTGGATAGGACAAAAATAGACATTAACCACCAGAGAACAACTAATGCTTCTCTTTAACCGTCCAGAGTTGCTGCAGATGCAGTTTTAGGCATATTATTGCTTTTATAAACTGATGAACAGTATTTATAAGAAGATGGGTATTCCCAACACTCCCATGCTTGTCCACTGTTTGGAACTGGAATATTAAAAAAAAAGATTCTAGGAACAATTCGCAGCTAAGCCTCAAAACAATTAAAATGCATGTAAATTATGATGCTCCAGGAATTAATCACTCCAACAGATGGTTGGTAGTTTGTTAATAGGAGTAAAACAGACACTTGTCTTTCTTTAGAATACATACCTTGAAGACTGTAGGAATGCCAAGGGACCACCAAAAATTGCATTGCCGCAAGACAAAGAATCTGACTATGAACTAATGATTAAAATAATCTGGAACACCAGAGACAAACCATTTGGGGCAATGTAATCTGAATCCAATTTTTCATCCTTCCTCTCTCTYTATCCAGCTAAAGTCTTGGATCTAAATAGTAACAGACAAAAGGGGGTCTGGATGTGGGCCCTGGCTTCACAGGCTGGATCACTTTTGTGATAACAGCTACCATTAATAGCCACAGTGACTTTGCACTGAGAGTTTGCAAAGGCAGCTCTTGGATCCTGGGAAGCAGAACTTCAGCTTGCTCTCAGCAGAAGATTTCAAAATCTTTCTTCTTTAGTAAGCATTGAGGATGAACTCCCTTTAAACATATTTCTAGGGCTGAACGGACAAGGAGCTCAGGACCTAGAGAAATTTTCTCTGGCTTATGCACACACACATGGACAGGCACCCACATTATGTAAAATGATTTGGTTAAGTTTAATTATTGCATAAAGAACATTTTCACAATCACTCCAGATCCTCAGGCCATGCCATGCTTTGCAAAGGGGCAGAAAGCTTGTCCTACACAAGAAACCATAGGTGAGATCCTTGAGCCAGAAATAACTGACCTGCCTCCCGAAGCAACATAAGACCATCACTAAGGCAGGGCAGAGCTAATTAGTGAATTAGCATATTAATGCCTCTATTTTGCTTCTAGGATCTGATCTACTGTCTTCACTCATCATGACCTTGTCCTTTGTAATTTAGTATAGGATACTAGGGATTTCTGTTCTTTCTGATTGGTGGCTGTATGACTGTGTATTCCAGCTTCATGCTCCAGTGTGGTATGGTTGTGTACCTCAGCTTTCTGCACTGCACAGGGGTCACATTTTCTAAAACATTAGTTTCCAAATTTAAGAATCCAGAACTTTACTAATGTTGTGAAATAAATAAATCAAGACCCATGGACTAAATTAAGGGTTGTGAGCAAAGTGGGACAGAGCCATATTCCAATAAATAATATACTACAAATAAATTAATAAATAACATACCTCTGCAAGTTCCATTTTGCAAGGTAGCACTTCTATCCTTCTAAGTGACAACCAGCAGATAAATATCACTGTGACAGCCTCTCTCATACTACAATGGATCTGGTTGTCAGAGCTTCCATTTAGCCAGTATTCCCAAAGGAACATCTTAGGAAATATAGATTTTATAGGTATTGGGGTTGTATTCAGAAACACCAAACAGTGAAGTACTGTTTGTAGTGCTCTGCCACTGAGGGCAGGCTTCCCCAAGCTCTGAGGCCTGTCAACAGCTGCCGACATAGAACAGTCAACTGACCCAGATCCAGCAGCTCAGGAGAAGGAAAGTTTACAGAGTTGACCTGACAGGATATGAGAGGTCTTAGCAAATTGCAGACAGTATGGAGAATATCGGATGCCCTCTCTTGAGACAAGGAAATAGCCAATTCTGTCTACTTGCCCTGCAGAGAAGTTGGAATAAGTTAAAAAGAAACAAGATGGGGAGACACTTTCTTCTTTGAGAATAAACGGAATAGAAAGAACTTTCTACATAAACTTTTAGCTTGGGCTGATAAATACTCCATCAGTTTTCATCTCTTTCCTCTTTCCCTTGTCAAGACTTACAACAATCAGAGGTGGTGCAGACGAAGAAAGGGCACCGGCAAATGGGAAGAGCTGCTTGCCCTCATGTCTCAGCTGACCAAGGACAGAAGACAGGCTTTGAAAATATCCAGCTATTCTCTGGGTAGTAGGAAACACTGCTATGCTTCTTCACTTTTTGTTAACCTCATCAAAAACAGCATGTGGAAACATGGAATGGCATGTCTTTGAGTCTGACATGACCTCCATCCTCTGGCAGAAAATGCTCCCTTAGTGGTGTCCTAGTGGTGACGCATGAGGTGGGATAAGGTCTCAACATTAGCGCTGGTGTCAAAAGCAATGACACTCTGGGCTGGGGAAGGGTGATGGAGATATCCCAGGTCTTGTCACTTTGACAAAAGAGCAGAGTTAAAGAGGGGTAACTGTGTGAAAGCAGCACTAGTGGCCTGTTCTGCTTGGAGATGCTGAAGGAACTCTTGCTGAGCCTTTCCTGAGGGTAACATTAGGGCCTGCCTACTGAAGCCCTCAAGAAGGAAGAGAGCAAGGAGTCACTGTTCCCCAGCAACAACACAACACCTTAGTCACACTTAAAAATATACATGTTGATGATTATTTCAGTGTGTTCTGTTTGCCAAAATCTTTTTGGAGACTTCCTTGATACACAGCATATTTAAGCTTGCCTTTAAAACCATAAAGTGAATTCCAAAAAAATATGCTTCTGTGATGTAGCTGTGAGACAATCAATAGGCATTTTCTGCTGCACCAGAAATATTCTCTTTCCCTCTCAGCAGCTCCTCTTCCATCTCTGATCTTCAGTCCTACACATCTCTTAGTTTAGTTTATAAACTGGCTTGTTGGATGGCTTAACTTACCTTGCTGTTGCACCAAAATATATTTGGAAGCATTGAAGGAGTCATGATAAATTACAAATAAAGGAAAAGTCCTACTTCTTGAGCAAATAACACAGCCTTTATATTAGCCCCTTAGGCCAGCTGATAGGAGTACATCATTCAATCTCTTACACAGACAAGAAGCTTGCCCAGCTTTATACTAGTACAACATTAAACAATTGTTACTGCCTTTTCTTCCACTCCAGTAATTCCTGGAATCTCTTCCTGGAATAGAAACATAATGATCACAATATAATAGATTGATATATATTACAAACCAGTATATAGTGCACTGATGATTTAGGAAGACATTTACCCTGTACCTGCTGTTCACAGGACTTCAAATCCAGTGGTCAAACATCACTATTCAGTTAAAGCAAGTGCCTGTTTTTATGCTTAGTTTGAGTTTCCTCTATGTTGAGTATATTGGTAGACATATGAAGTTAAAGCCCAAATTAAACTGTGAAACGTATATGTGAATAAACTGTTCCTGTGCCTGTTTGAGAATAGATATGCATTGTATCTCAGATCAGAATCTGACCAATAATATGTGCTCCCAGATAGCTCAGAAGACAGTAACTCATTTGCAGATTTCCTCAGTTCATAAAAGCTTCAATACTCTGCCAATCTGTAAAATATCTTTGTTCCATGTAAATCAGGAAATGGCATTTCTGACTGGAGGAAAACAGCTATATCAGACCATCATATTATGTTGCCCACTTGATAGAAGGGCATTTGTGTTGGAGCAAAGCTCAGAGCATTCTGAAAATGTAAAGAGAGGGATCACTCCATAAAAATTATATGTGCACTCTAAACTGATACATAGCTCTTGGTTGTGTATTATGCAGAAAGGCATTTAAAGGGGTCGTCATGATGATATATGAATGGCAGTATGGCCAAGACTAAAGGGCAAGATATTCCATTAGGATTATTTCTTATTGTATAAAAAAATTACTTCCCACTCAGAAAATGCTTCAAAATCTAATTATTTTATATAAAATGCCTCTTCTCCTCTTTCTCCAGGCTATATCATACACTGGAAGAGGATTCTCTGCTTACATGGATTTTATCTTAATGAATTGCCTAATCTTTTCAAAAAAATATGTTTTTATAAATAACTTTTGAGCACAGCCCCTTAATTAACAGCAGGAATGCTTGTGGACTGAAAACAAAGCCAGTTAGTGACTCTTGAAATTACATTCAGATCCAATTGCTTCGGCATTAGCATTCCTGAATGAAGTCAATATCTAGTTCCTGAATTATGTGCAGTGCCCCATGTAGCAGGAAGTCAAACATGGAATAAAAAGCTTGGGGTATTGCATTATCCAGGAGTATACTCTGCTACCGTGGCCAGGCAACCCTCACCTCTGTAACACACTACCTCTCCTCCTTCTCCTGCTCYTTCCACAGAGCTAGAGAGGAGATCACAGGCGAAAAGGTAGTGCAAGGATGAAGGAGGACACACACGTTTTCACAAGCTAGTGAATGCTCTTTCAAGGATCAGAGTTGGGGGCCACAATACTTCAACTAACCCTTCAAAAAATCCACAAGCCTTTGAAAAAGGAATATGCAGTAGGGCTCCTTTGTCTTTCAGTTTCYGCATTTTTAGGGTTACTCACACCTCAGCGTCAAGTGTTGAATGTTAAGGAGAGAACTTGCTTCTTTCTTAAAGTTTTTTTAAATGAACATTGAGATTCTCACCTTCTCTTAAGAGACAGAGTTTTAGGAAAAAATTCAAACATTCCATGATACATTATAAGCTCCAGAGAAGCTGACATTAGTGCTATTGCAGGYGCTGCTTCCAGGACAAGCCTTGTCCCATGTCCCCGTGGGGCTGGGTACAAGGGGAAGCTGTACAGAAAGCAGGCTGCACAGGGCACTCGTGTCACCTGTGCCACATGGCTTCCTCTTGTCATCTGCCAGAAGACGCCTTGCGGTCCATACTGAGCTGCTTGCCGGAGAGCCGGTGGGCTCRCTGACAGTCTCTCGGCTTCATTGGTGAGAGGCCAAATCAACCAGCCTGAGAAATTCAAGGCTAGAACCTTGATTATGTCTCTTCTGCATAGATTTTGCTTTGGGAAAGTGTGATCTGCACCACTGAATGCATTTAAACTGAGCCACATGTTTCTGTTCAAAGAGTTCTCTCTCCCTTTCTCTCTCCCTGTACATAAAGACAGAACAAGAGTGACAACAGATCCACGCTCCAGAGTTTCAGTTCTGAATGAAGGTATAACTTTGTAATGAGAGGGCTCAAAGCCCCTTGAAGTAAATTTAGAATACAGTGTGAAAACATATAAATCAAGTCCATCTGCAAAGGTCCCACTCCCACAGACCACTACAAGGAAATTTTCCACTAAAGGCAGAAAGGGTGTCTAGCTCTATTTTGCGCAAGGCTGACAACACTGAGCCCCCCTGAAGCCACTGGGAAGGGATGGGGTGCCGCACTCCCAAGGGCGTGTGGCACCTCCTGAGATCAAGTTCTTTGTCTTTGAGAAGACAAGTAGCCAGGCTCCTCATTAGTCGTCTTTCACTTTGCCATTATCTCTTCTAGTCTTTTAGGACTAATATGCAGTTCTAAATGCAAAAACCTCCCCCAGCTTCAGGTCAATAGTATCTCTGCACCATCTCTATTCTCTTTTTAAAGAGGAAGCTTTTTTCTCACAAAAGGGGAATGATTATTCTTTGTTTCAGAAACAATTATATGTTTGTTTCTTTCAACTGGTTATTAAAACCTCACATTATTTTCACACCATTTATTTAGCAAGATTTAACATAGAGCCCTTCGTGGAGAGKGCAAAGTCAGCTTGGGCTGCTTTTACTAGCTACTTTTCTAGAGCAACTCAGGCCAGCTCATTTCAGATTCTGGTATTTCCTCTTTCTTTTGTCCTCAGTGCTCCACCTCCACATTTCTGAGCTCCAACCTTAAAATTTTTTCCTTTCTTCGAAAGGGCAAGATACCAAATTCACTGCTGACGTAAGTAGGTGCAGCTCTAATTAAGTCAATGGGGTTACACCTGCCTATGTCAGCAGTGAATTTGGCTCAACATCCCTAGTGAGCAAAATGTCACATTACCTTTGCTGAGCAGGACATTTCAAATAAAACATTAGCAAAAACAATTAACTTTAAGCCGTTAATCCCACTGAAGCTACTTTCAGCCTCCTAAGGATTGAAGTCAATTCCCAGTAAATGTCTTTGGCTTAATAGATTGTGAYGCTTTGGAATGAAATATATTATTGAATGACATTGAATTAGACAGCATCATATTGCATTTCTATATATAAATTATATTTTAGCATACATCTGACAAATCTTAAGTATAACAGTTAAGAAACTATCAGCAACGGAAAGCTCATAGCACAGTGCATTATATAATATCTATGAATTTTGCAAATGCATAATAGGTAGCTCTAATATAACACTCAGATATAAAATAATTATGTATTTCATTATTATCCCATTTCACATTAAAAAGGGTGACATATTTAGAAATRACATGGTTCTTTAACTGGTTCCCTTTGGCACGAAACAGGTAGTAAGGCATCTGGATGAATGCAAGGTAAAAGTGAAATTTTGCTCCCAACACCCTAAGCTGCAGAATGAAAGGAGTCAACATGTTCTAGAGTATTTGAAAGTCCAGGTTCAGTTCTTTGCTAGATTTCCTTGTACAGTGTACAGCAACTCACAGCCCAAAAGGTAGCACAGGTATTGCATTCTTGGGTGCCTTGCTGCCTTGTAGTGTTCATAACACTCAGGTCGTGTGTGTGGGCTCCCACTTCAGAGCATGGATAGAATGATCAGATTCTCGAGAACTACTGCACAGATCAAACCGCTCTTTAAGTAGCTGTTAAGAAATGCTGGAGAGAAAGATGTGTGTTGAAACCTGTCCCCCTCTGGGCCTGTCACTTTCTTCTGTATTGCGTGGAGATGATTCCTTCTGTTCAAGATTTAAGCTTCCCTGGGAAGTTAAGTACATTAAACCTTTCTTTTAAAGTCCAAGAAAGTGACAATCTTTTTCTCTGATAGAAAGCCAGAAGAGAAGAGGGGGAGGCATGAACCCTGACACCCAGTTCCTCACTGGACTCACTGCAGTGGAGAGAACTGAAGTTCAATTCCTACATCCATCCAATGGGACATTTGCCCTCCTGTCCATCTCACAGGTGCATGTGCCAAACACTTGATTTTATAGTCATCTCTCCTTTTCCTATTAAATATTTACTTAGAACCTGCAAAATGTAACAGCTGCAGCAGGAGATGTCAAGAAAAACCTCTTCCCTCACTTCAGACTGCTCCCCTGTTTGCTGGTTCGTTCTGTTTCTTGGGAGCAGGAGAGAAAGGCCTACCTGCACAGAAAAGAGCTGAACAGAGGCCTCCCACAACTTAGGTGAATGCTATAACTCCTAAGAATCTCAGTATTTTGATCACAGTGTTGTCTAGAAGGTAAGCACAGCTCCCTGCCTCTAAATAAATAGGCTAGACAGCCAGCACAAACATTTACACTTTACCTAATATGGATAAAGTTGAATCAAGGAGAATAAAGTTTTATAGGAGCAGAATATTAACGAGACACTTCCAGAAAATCCAAACTACAGGTTATACTCATCCGTCAGAGTTGGGTGAAAAAATATTGACCAAAACTTGGAGCACATGAACAATGACCTTGAATCACTGCTTCATCCGTTCTTAATCATTATTTCCCCAAGGAGAGAAGACCCTTCTCTGCCATGTGGTCCTTTTCCCACATACCCAGAGTGGTGCTGAGAGAAAGAATTCTTGTATTTATCAGGTAGCAGGCCAGGGAGGAGAACTGCCTAGCTAACTTTTATATTCCAGGATAGAAACAATTTTTCTTCTGAGAAGATACCTGAATATGAAAATCTCCAGCATTTCATATTGGCCTTTACCATCCCTTAACCATGACCTGAGTTCTGCTCTACATTAAACCAATTGAAGCCAATGGCAGGGATATCATCAAAAAGTAAATTCTGAAGACTATGGTATAACATGTATTTTGCAGTAACACTTCCCACCCAGGGAGGAAAAGCTATTTCTTGAAATGACAATTCCTGCACTGAACTTAGGATGCATGTGGGTGATCCAATCTAACGCTATACCTTCTAGTGAAACAACACACTATCCTGCTCTCCTGTTAGAAATTCAAGACTACTACAGTTTTCAATAGCTGTATGTATTCTGCTGGGATGTTCCCAAATTTGTTCTTTTTTTTTTTAATAATTATTTCTGACATGTTACTTCTCAGATTTTATGCTTCCTCAGAGAACAGATTAAATAGTCAGTCTCCATTAGAAATACTGCTGGAGACTGAAAATACTCTAAAACCTGAGCATTGCTCTTGTCTGAACCCTGAAGATTTTCCACAGCCAAAAACTCATGATGAATTCAAAGAAAGTTTTGCTTGTATAGGGGCTTCAGGACCAGACACAGACACTGCCTAAACTTCAGGGCAAGTACACTACACACTGGCTCCTAAGTCTTAGCCCCTGACTGCGGAAAGTGGGGAGCCAGTGTTCCCACCCGGATGTCCAGTGGGAGTCAGGGGCCTGAGAAGGGAGAAGACCATGTGGTCTCAGGCCTGTCCTGACACGCAGTCAAGACTGGGGGGCCTTGGCCCTCCAGGTGCCACAGTTTAGATGCAGCCTGATGGCATAGTTCTGCCCGGTTAAATCAATGAACATTTTGCAATTGATTTCCAAGGCAGCTGGAATAGGCTGTATGGTTCCATCCATCAATTGCTTTAGTACTCACCTCATTTTAAGCACATTAGCAGCTTGATTGAAGTCAATGGTACAGTTCAGATACTTAAAATGAGTTATGTTCTTAAGTACCTTGATGAATTGAGGCCTTAWTGAACATTGTTAATGAAGGTGTGATCCTTTGAGATTTGGAACATCTTCAAATCTCACACTTCATTGCACAGTCACTTGAATTCAGGAGAAGTCCTTGTTTCCAACAGAAGGGGTAGTCCCATCCTCCTTTCCCAGAAGCTGATTCTCACCACATCCCTTTTGTTGGGACAAGCAATCATATGGTTGTTTAGTGTGCCAATCTCCCCTCACCCTTGTCCTGAATTGTCAGTTTAGACCAGTTCCCTGCACGGCACCAAGGAGGCAGCAGAAATGAGCTGCCAGGAGCTGAGACACAGGGAAGACATGGTACCCTCTCTTCTAGCAGCAGCACAGACTTGAGCCAGATTAAAAAGACCCTATAACAATAGCACAGCCACATCAATGAAAAACTTACTTGTTAAACCACTGGAGTGATTACCTGATAGCTAATTATCCAAAACAGATTAAGATTCTTTACCAGGGAAAACTTACAGACTTTAGCATTGACATAAACTAACGTGAGTGCATTCAGACCAAACCTTTTCTGCACCCACTGCAAATGAGAGAGCACATATGCAATTAACAGAGAAACATAATGTTTTATGTGGGTACCACCTAGTGGCAATGGGATGGGATTTCTATGTGTTAATTTTGATGGAAATTATACCCATATCCAGGGAAGAAGGTCCTGTTAATTCAGGTGCCTGAATATTTTTGATTTCTTTGGACTTTGTGTTTAAATCCATTAGGCTGTTTCTAGCTGTATGGCTAAAAACCACACAGAAGGGAGAAGGAGTTTCCAAAAACACCTTAATGCTTCTGGAGACCCTAGGTACAATGCTGACTGGGGGCTTCCACAGTGGGAAACAAGTTAGATAGCAAACGGTGAAAAGTGGCACAGTCAGAGAGAGATGTGAACACAAAAATTAAGACAACAGGGCATGTACAATAAATCCAGAGGCTTCAAGGTCAGCTCCATTGCACATCTCTGATTCACCTCTATTAGAGTCATGGTTCTGGATGCCTAGCAGATCAGGTGGAGAGGTATCTTGAGAAGACTTTCAGGGGTATGAAAACATAGGAGAAATTGCACATTTTTCAGTTGAACCATGGAAGTTGACAGTGTAACAAGAAAAAAAACGTATTTTCTGCCTGGTAACCCTAGAATAGGTTGATTGGGCTGGAGTCCTTTGAACTGAGGGGCAAAAGCCATGATCCTTTCAGGCCTTTGCAATAAAATGGAAAGGGAATTTCAAGTAGAAAGTACACAAAGGAAAAAGCCTCTGGATGAAAATACCTCCGGACGTGGCAAGATGTTACTTAGCCAAGTAAAGGCACTGTGAGATCATAACTCAAGAGAAAACTAATGCCATCATATTGCAGGCATTTTAATTGAAAAATGTTCCACTTGAAAATTGTTATACATTAATTTTTATATGCAGTACAATAAACTTTTCAATTATAAAAGGCATAAAAATGACGCTTAACTGTTACTACCAATCAGTCACTTTATTCTGACCAGGCATTCTTGTGCCCGCAGTTTGGCATGCTTCACAGCAGCCTTAGCTAACCAGCAAGAGGGCCCAGTGCAGACGAAGGGATGTGACAGCAAGTGTTAGCATGGATTTGTAAGCGGGAAGGAGCACGACACTTCTCCCCAGCCTGGGTGAGGAATCCTGCAGTCAGGCACAGTGGCGGCTGCCACGCGCCCTGGAGAATGTCACTGCCCAGCCCTGTGCCCACGTCTCACTTCATGTAAATCAGCAAATTGGTCATCTGAAGACACAGCATGAAATCCTGGCCACAGTGAAATCAATACCAAAACCTCCGTTAACTTCACCTGTGCCACTATTTTACTCAGTGTCTTAAGCGATTTATACCAGTCCTGGAAAGGGTTCTGGATCAATGTATTTATTAATCTCACAAAGCAGATTACAAAGAGAGGCTGCTCAAAGTCTTAAGGGACTGGAAAGTGCAATGTATGTGGATTATTTCATCAGTTCCAAACCCATTGCTGATTACCATGTGAAGACTGCATTAACTTTGGCTTTGGAAAGCTAATAATTATGTTTCATGAAGCTGTCAACTAATACAATAACTATTTGCCTTTTTAAGCCTTACAAATCAACAGATTGGAAATAGCCAGGGAAACAAAAAAGGGGAGAAGAGCAAGGAAGGAAAAGGAAAAATATTACATCAGCCCTGTGTCACTGGAAGGGATAGCAGCAATAATGGAAGTCTATTTCTCAGAGTGGAGAGGCCCTTGGACAGCTATGGACGACAATGTAACACCTTGGGCCACAACATCAGTGCAAAAAACTCTTGCACTGAAGAGATCAGAAATCTAAGAAATTGAACTCCAAACATAAAAAGACCCACTGTGTTTCACCTTAGGTTAACAGAAGTGAACTTCTATACTGAAAGCCTGCCTGTTAGCTATTTGCGATTTAATGACTTTACTAAGAAAAACAGGTCCATTAGTGACATATAAACTGTACAGAACCAGAACACAGAGGATTTTTCCTCTGAAATACTAAAGTTTAAATCTACCCAAGTGTTAGACAGTAAATCAAGCATCTTTGAAAATAAGCTTCTTTGAATGATTCTTGGCACTGTACAGAAAGATACCCCTACCAGTGAAGAGACCTGAGAGAAGTCCAACTGTCAGATTATCTCTCCCACACGGAGAAGGAAGCTCTGGCTGTATCTGGAACATACCCTGTGGATCCCTACAGGCACTCTCACAGATGAGAGTTTCTGTTCTCAAACAGAAACAAACCAGTGTGAGAGAACAAGGGCACACACAAGAAACTTTAATAAAACTCTTGACTGGTAGACATCTAATATGTTTCAGATACTAGACTTTGCTTAATTACTATTGAAAGAACACGTAGCAGGTAGCTACTAAGTACATGTAGGGTATGCACTGCTGATGAAAATTCCAATCTCATCCTCATTTCTTAAGAAAAATGAGTGAATGAAATAAACCCCTTTTCTTGTAGGAAGAAAGAGTCTTTCTTCATTATCCTGGTCTTGTCTGAGCCTCAGAATGACTGAAAGCTGGCAAATTTCACAAAAGTCAGTGGGTAAGACTGCCTTGCATCCAGCTGATGCTGGACACTTCTGGGTTTTCTACACAAAGATTTTATCCAAGTGGATTTTCTTAAATGAGGTCTTTATATAAGGATTTCTGCTTTATAGACAGAGCCTCTCTTTACCTGGTGCATATACCACTTGCCCCAAGTCAAGGGGGGGAYGGAGTGAGTTTGCCATGCCGTTGTTAACACTTGAGCAGGCCCATCAGAATGAGATTTTGCAGGCTTCTGTGGCACACACACATTCCTCCATACCTTGCAACAAACTGTGCCAGCTGTCTGCCTACTTCTACCTGCCCACTGTTATGTTGTCTCTTTTTTTACTGTTAAACGGTGGTGTTACACCAGGTGGCATATGGATCTTTAACACCTCTTAGACAAAAGGCCATGTATCCTGCTTGTGTAAATGAGAATGATCAAAGTATTTATCTATTTGAAGCAATAAATTCTGAGCACAAAAAGACCATGAAGAATGTGGAGCTCTTTTTACAAAAAATACTACATAAATGTAGTTTAGAGGAGCTGCACTGCTTTGTATCAGCAAAGAATCTGATCCCAACCTATCAGTAATGATGGGAAAGAGCCAAATTCAAACATGTGACATTTGAACTGCTCACTCCAATTACAGAAGAAAGGATCACAGGGACCCTAAAACTTACCTCACATTCCTATATTGGGTAAAGTATTCTTCCAGCAGCAAGGGACTTGTCCATTTTGTCTGCACAGGCGCCTTGAGGGGGCCAGTCCATGAACTGTCATTCTCATCCTAGTCATCTCCAGTCCCAGTAAGCTCAGAAACATCTCTCAATTCAAATGCCAACACTGTCACTTCATAATTTGATTCTGTCAGTTCAGCAACATTTGTGTCTTTCCAAACATAAATAAATGTTTTATAAAGTTTTGCTCTACTCAGTTACATATGTAGATACATTTATCTTGCTTATAACTCATAGCTTGCTAATACTCATGTATTGCTTGAAGAGTGTTCCAGCTGGTTAGATTTTCACCCAAACATGTGAATCGAAACCTTGGGCAAAACAAGAACTGTCTATCATACCTTTTACKGATTAACAAATAGTTCTTGCCCTGCTAATGCCATTCTTAATTGGACTACACTGTGAGGAGCAATTAAGACTAAATGGCCACTTGCTGAGAGCTGGTGAAAGAGAAATACTGCAGCTTGAGGCATTTGCATTCTCCAAATAAAGTGCAGTTGCCTTACTTTGGTGTTAAAGAAAGAAGCTTAATTTTTTAATGGCTTAGTATATTAAAGAGGAATGATTCAGTTCGCAGCAGGGAAATTGGTTTTGGGAGGGATTATATTTTCTTTTCCTTTCTTTTCTTTCTTTTTCTTTTTTTTTTTTGCAAAAGCACTTTGTAGAATTAAAGGTTCCTTACTGACAGCACTGGAGGTGGAACTCTCCCATGCTAGAGAGAAACAGTGACAGCTACAGCTACAATGACATGCCACCTTGCCACACTGCTTCACCTGTAGCTTGCAGGAGCCATCCCACAGCTAGAAAGAGATTTTCCCGTCTAGTCTGTGTCCTACTAGTCTGTCAGATAAGTCCTGGGTGCATAGTGTAGCAATGCAAATGAAATCTAGGTAGTTATTCACATATCTGCTTAAATAATTCTTAGGCAGCCCATGAAATGTCCTGCCTCGTTTGATATGGGCCAGTATGGGCTAAATCTGCTACCCCTTCTGTAATGTGATTAAAATAAATGCCACTTGCAGTGATCTACAACCATCTAACCTGAAAAGAGCCCAAGAAGGTTCATAGGTCCTCRTTTGAAAGGAAAAGTCACAGACACCCAACTGACTCACTACAGAGACAGGAATTTGTTGCAGTTATAGCAATTTGTATATTCAAGAAGAGTTAAACTCTAGGAAGATCACTGTCCATGACAGTGCTGAGACCTGGCAGTCTGCTGCCTGTAGTTCACACTGGCATTAGTATTCTGGTGGACTTTCACAAACAGTTTCAGCTTCTAACACCACTGTTTGCATCCTCCCTGCGTTGATACTGAGGTGACTGCCTGCGTCTTTCAGGCATTGCTGAAGAGTGAGTGCACCAGGGTACCTTGTCGATGGTTTAGCCATCACAGGTCACAACACAGCCATCCAGCTGTCAGCGTCTCAGTCCTAAGTGAATGTTTTTTCTCGCTAGAAGCCTTCTGCAACCCTCTCTGACCCCAAACAAGCCCTGTTCAGAGAGTCAGACTCAGAGAAAACTAGCTTAAGTTACGGAAAGAGTGAGAAAGAGAGCCTTGGACCTCAGCTATTTGGTCCAGTTCCATCTGGGAGGTAAACTGTAGAGGATGTCTGTTTTTCTGGGTGGGAAGCCTTTATTTGTGATGGTGGATAGAGTTGGACCAAGATGTCAGCTGCATCCTCTGTGTATGTTTCTAACCTATGAATTATGCAACTCCCACACTGGCTCTGACAGGAGCTCTGCTAGATTTTCTAGGAGAGTCAATAGCTCTTTTGATAGACCCATACTGAAATTAGATGCCTGCAAATCCTATTGTTCACTTCATTCCATACAGACTTTAAAAGCCTGAATGTCTAAGGGTTTGTCTAAACTAGTTTTATAAAACACACCAGGATTTTTTAGTGTGTATTTTCCTTTGTCTAAAGCATTTGAAAATAGGTAACATATCAGCTCATGGTGTTATCTCTCTATGCCTTTACTTTCTGTTGACTTTCTACGTCCATTCCCTTCCTCCATAGAGACCAAGTTCTGAACACCCTTTAACCACTATTACAGGCAGTGTCAGTATCATTAGCATCATTTCATCCCAGCGTATCATCTGTCTAGTCACTTAACCTGATGAGATGACACTGGCGAACATTATTGCTTCATTTTTTCCATTCCCCAAAAGATAACTCTTTTCAATTTAACTACTACCTGACAAAAATTTTGTTGAACACCTGCAAAAGATAAAACAGTCTTAATCCAATTTATTTTTGCAGATGCTAAGGGCCACATTCTTCTGCCATTCATGTAGCTTATAACTCAGACTTTTGCACAATTTAAATGAGAAGCAAGTTGTTTGACTTGGTTGTGGGAGTGGTATAAACAAATGTAGTCTGTCTTTCCCTGACTTTATGTGCCTCAGAGAGCTCAGCACTTACCTGAGGGAGGAGGGAGCATAAGCGTCTCAAAGAAGCCAAGCAGAAATGGAGAAAGGAGCTTCTTCACTGTGCATTCCCCTGAAAGACTCATGCATCTGAAGCAAGTCAAGGCAAAATAAAGAGGGACCAAAAGGAAAGCCCCTTCTAACAGCAAATGATCCACATTGGAACTAGACTCCAAAACAGAGTCCTATAATCTACTGCTCTGACTCACAGTCTAGATGCAGCTAATTGGCACAGTTCTTTAATTAGCACAGAGCTTCTGTCTCTGTAGATGGTGGGTAGGACACATGACATGCAGGTGTAGAGCACTGCACATGTCGAGCACACAGCCAAAGCGATGGGCAGGGTGGGGAACCTTCTCCTCTATTAAAGATGCTCTTGCTGAACAAGCAGCAAGTTGCACTTGTCTAAAGAGCAACGTTAAAGGCCAAAAAGGGGAAACTGAAGTAAAGACCTTCCTTAATATGCAGAATATGGAGCAGTTAAGTAATCGAYGTGCTTGTCTCTAGGCCGTACCCTAAGCAGGCTTTCCCTGAAGAGTTGAGAATAGGAAAGCAGGTGCACAAGTGGCTCCTCTGACTAACTACACCTTAATACAAAGGGAAGAGGCTGGCTCTTCACTTAATGTGCTTTCATGTACAGCCTCCATTTGCATTCAGTGGTGCAAACCTTGTACACCCATCAGCACAGTKGGCAAGGACTTTCATACCCAGGTCACTTGAAACTAAAGTCTGTGACGACATAAAATTAAGCCAAATGGGAGGATCAGCAACATATGTGAATCCCAAGAATTCTTTGTACAATGTCTTTCAGTTGAAATCATTCTTGTCATTCTTTGAATATCTCTCACAGCCAAGTAAATAAGAAACTTACGGGCCAAATCCTTGTTCTTTGCAAGTTTGCAGCATTCTCTTGATGTGCCCTGGAACAGGTCAGTATTTTTGCCTCTGGCCCACAGAGTTCATTGGCACTTTGGTATTACCATGTGCAAACAATTACTCTGACCACAGATCAAACACCTTTAACGAAAGGTTTTTACTAAACAGTTCATCAAATAGTGAACAACCTCTCTAATAATACTATAACATGACAAAGATAAGGCTAGGAGAAATTTCCTGAAAATAATCCATCCTTAGTTTGCAGAATACTACTGAGGGTATGTTTGCGCAAACAGTTATGTATCTCAATATGTTCTATTGTCCAAAGGGATCCATCCAAAGTGTCTTCTGTCACCCTTCCTTTTTATGCTCACTACTCAGCCTGTAGCTACTGAAACAAAAGGGTCTCCTGACACTTATGGCTATACTGGGTAAGGATGCAGAACAATGACTTTCCCTGTGTTAAGCTGATATGTGACAGGGCCTCAGTGTGAGTCCATTTACATCACTGTAAAACCAGTGGGATAGTTCTAGTCTAGCCAGATTATCCTATGCATCTCTTACTCTTCAGAAAAAAATACATATGCACACATGCACACAAAAAACACATATCTCACAGGCCAAATTCTATTCTCTGTTACCAGTATGAAACTGGAATACCTCAAGTAAAGCCAGTCTTCAATGTTTAATTATATCACTCAGCTGAGTTATTATGGATGGATGTTGCTGCATAAGAAGAGAATTTGGCTTTTAATATACTATTTATTTTGTAAACAGATGTCCAAAAATGAGAATTTATTTGCTGAAAGTAAAGATGCACCATCCCTGAAGACTCTAGAAAGACTGCAAAAGCTTCAGGTTAAGATACAATTTAAAATTGGATGAGACCTTCTCCCTCCTTCTCCTGGGAAGTGTGGCTATATATTATTACAATTATATATTTACATTATATTTTATTAGATAATTACAATTTCATGACTGTGTTAGGTCCAAATAGTTTCCAATATTTGCAAGTCTGTGCCATCAGTGTAAGGGAACTTTTATAAATCAAATGCCAGTCCTTGTAGCTTTTACTAGCATTTCTAAGTTGAGGCATACAGTTATGCTTCAACAGCCTTTATCCCTAAGAGCTGATGCCGCTAAGTTAACAATATTGCTTGAAGTTTTTCATTAATTTTACAATGTACCTTGCCTAAGTGGGTGATGAGGATGTGAAGTTCAAAATTTGCATGGAAAGGAACAAGCCTGTTAGGAAATTAGCAATTAATGACATAGAGCAACATAGCTAGCACCAAGTTTTTAGGGCTGTATCATAATTACTTAAATTACATGAGCTGTCTGCAAGTCCATATATATGCTCAGACAGATCCCAATGGATTGAGCTGAGTTTTGGGTTTTTTTTAACTTTGGAAGGTTCTTGACTGAAAAAGTGCTCTCTCTCTCTTCCTGCAGACCCATACACACATGTATCTCCCAGACCTTATATGTATCATCCTATTCTTGTCATTGAGGCTACTCATTTCCATAAGGATGGAAAGGCGTTTGTGTAAGGATCTATGCAAATGCAACCCAAGCAAGTAGGCTCTGTTTTGTTTCTGATTCCCCCTACCCGTAGCCTGCAAGGCTAGATACCAGTAAAAGGGCCTGCAGCTGCAGGAGAGGATGCATGACAAAATTCAGTGGGAATTTTCCGTAACCTGAATAGCTTGGGATCCTCTCTCTTATCTTGAAGGGTTCAGGTGGCTCTGATTAAACCCTCGGAGGGGAAAACAAGGCTCAGGAACAACAGGCCTGGTTTGTGATGGGCTGCTTCAGAATCCAGCGCCAGCTTAGACCATTTGATCTTTTCTCCAGTACCCACCTCCTAGCCAGGAATCAGTGTTCAGGTGCCTTTTTTATAGTCTTCTGAAATGTTCACTGTGCTCCCACACCCCATATCATATGGCGCTTATTAAACTGTGTTTGCAAAAAATATACAAAGTCTGAGTTATGTCAGTCATATAGCAATATGTCTCAATTTTGACATCAGCAAACTTACCTGGCAGAAAACCAATGTGATGCAAGGGAGAATAATATCTTTTTCACTGGCATATTGTTGAGGATTGTGTAGATTGTTTCAGCCTGATGATAATAAGATGGCAAAACTGCACACACAACTCCTTGCTTGTCTGAGAACTGTAAAAATGCAGATTGTCTAGGGAAAAGATGAGCTATTTCACATAGATTAAAACAGAAAAATCTCTTCTGTGTCCATTACAACTTCCTTGTTAATATTTTATATTTTTTGTTCTGCATTTTAAAAAAATTGACATCTCGGGGTGGGTTAAGTCTACAAATGTCACTTCCCATGTGGGCTTGCCCTTATGCAATTAGAAATAATACACAGAACATCCAGAACAGTTGGGACTGCTGCACAGAACAAAATCTCCTTCTTTATTCTCATTTTCCCACCCAAATTCTATTTCATACAGAAGATATTTAAACTATGGCATCAAATTAGAGTTAATCAGCCGGAGCATTTTGTAATTAATAAGAAGGTCATATCCCACGTGAAATGACAGAGTTTTACAATCCATCTCCGAGCTTGCGGCTTTTTCACTGGTTTATCTGGGTCAAATTCTGTTTTCTGTGGGACCGGGATAAAACTCTTCAAACCAGCCAAGTTAGTCTGTGTTTGTATGGATGTAATGGTAAATCTACTAMTGAAATGGGTACAGAATCTATGTCTTTATTTCTGGTAACAGATGTAGAGTCGAGACAATTGTAGTGCAGCTACTGCCCATTATGAAACAATGTGGAGGGTAGGCTTGGCTCTACTGCTCAGCCTGAGTGCGCTCTGGATACCTGGAATCTAGCTGCTGCCTTATTTCTCCTGCTAGCCTCGCACTCTGAAGCAGCAAAAAGTGATGTGGATGTGGCTACCCCTATTGCTAAAATTAAATAATTGTAAAGCTCTAAGAAGTGAGAAGAAAAGAGGAGCTTCCCTTGTTCCAAATTCCCCATGCAAGCTGTACCAAGAGTCTCGCTTTCCTCCTAGCRTCTGTGGAGAATTGCCTCACTTTTGCTCACTCTCTCATAGGTTCTCCTGCAGTCCTGTTTTCTCTTCTTTTTAGCTCTCCTGAGCTGGTATGAAGAGTGATATGTCTGCTGGTGGTGATGAAAAGCAACATCACTGCTGTCTTCCCTAAAGTGGAGCCCTGCCAGTGTTGATCATTGTTACCGAGACTAAGCTATCTCAGCTGCCCACAGAAATCTGAAATCTTCCTTGGGGTTTTAGCAGTGCTACGGACAATCAGCGCAAAGATGCTGAGCCCTTGAAGTTTTTACTAAGTCGCTGCAACAATTCTTGACCTGACAAGCAACTGTGGGATTTAACCACAGCCTTTGAGATCCAGATGCTGTGTACTGTCTCCCAGATATTTCCAAGGGAATTGCAGAGGCAGTAATAGCATATCCCACAGCTTTTGTAAAGGAACAATGAAGAAGTTCAAATTATGTGAGAGAAAAATATTTGAGAAAGGATTCAAAAGCCTTTCAGAAATATTAAGGCAGAACACCTGGTAAATCACCTGACTATTGGTTATTAAATTGGCATGCACTTTGTTTCTTTATCCTTTTACCGTGCTTCAATACAGACCACCTTTTCTGCATGCATACAGATGGAAATCATCCCACCACTTTGCAGTTGTTCACTTCCAGTTTTTGCTGGTCTTTGACTGGATTCTAAGCAGAAGTAAATAGTGGTGCTGTTTTGCAATGTTCATTTTAAAACATTCTGTTCTTGTATGCAAAACAGTTGGGAATTACTGTAAATTGACGTTACTTAAATGCTATCTTCACACTTCTCCCAAGACTGGTAAATCTAAAATATTCTACCTGAGTTCTTTCATAGAGTAGCTGTGGCAATTGCAATAGCTTGCAACTACACATTTTTTTGTCCAGAGACCAAGCTGTAAATAATTCTTTAGCTTAAGGAGAAGCAAAAAACACTTGTTTGGTAAATAACTATTTTTTCTACTTACCTTTCAGATAAACAAACTGAAAAATAATCTGACATACAAACTGGTTCTGTGACCACAGAATTATTGTACAATTAATCCACAGTGTGAATGAGACCAAAGCTGTAGATGGCATTGTCCCTCATTTATTTCAAAGTCATTCAGCCTATTCACAGAATAAGTTTCTCTGAAAAACCCTCTGATTTCTAATAACAAGCAAGCATATGTTCTATTAGTTCAAAGCAAACAAGAAGAAAAGAAACCCTTATCACATCAGTTTGTATTTAAAATGTAACGTTATACATAAATTTATACAGAGCTTAAAAGCAGCTGCATTTTGTGCAACAGAGAAGAAGAAAGTTATTACAGAACTGCTATTCTGACATGCTAAATTTCCTTGTATTTTCAGAGCACATTCCAAATGGATAGATATTTTCTTTAATTACTGAAATACTATATGAATTTATTTAGTGCTCATCATTTCCAACAATCAGTTCAGTCTTGCATAATTTAATGGGACTCTGTCAAATTTAAAACCATAGTTATAAAATACTTGCAGGCTATCTTTGATTTTAAAAACCATCAGGACTTTTTAAAATCATATTTATTTTCACTACTGATGTGTTATGCAGATTTTTGCTGTATCTACAGCCTGGACAATGAAAATAGCCCCGTCAGTCTCATGCCTGTGCCTAGAATTCTGATGCACTAGTAAAATGCTGCAAAACTGGCGGTTGTATTTGTCTCTGCAAAGCCCTTGCTTGAATACAAATCTAATTATTTGGATTAAAACACAGTATAGTGCTCCCTAAGTTCTAGCTAGTTTCATTTTTCCAAGCATAATTCCATGTCTTTTATACTAGAAGTGCTGCTGCTTCTGGTATGCTAATAAAGTAGCAGTGAACCTGCATATGTCTCCGTTCATTTCCTACAAGAAGAAACAAAGCTCTTTCCAGTAATCACTGCCATTTGATGGCTGTAAAATGAAATGGCCTACATCTATCTAGTTCCCAGCAAAGAGGTGCCCRTGCAGTATCACCAGAAACACTACGGACATGAATCTTCTTCAGCTGTTTCAGGAAGGCCAAAGAATGGAGGACCCTGGAGACCACCCAACATTCACCTCCTCCTGGTGGGACCTCCGGGACAGGCACCTCCTCTCYCTGCTCTGCAGAAGGAGAACCACTTCTGCTTCACCGGCACGGAGCGAAAGCTCAGGAAATGAAAGGCAGGTTTAAGATGCCTGATTTCTCTTGTTTGCACCAGAAATTTACAAATTCAGGTTGAACTTCCCCGTTCAAACAGCGCCCAGCCTGCATCCCACGGGAGATTCGCCTCAGCGCGTGGGGGAGACCTGCCAGGGCCCTGAGTCTCACAGCGTCGCTGCAGGAGCGCAGCTTCGGGAGAGGGGTTAACACAAAACTGAATGCACTAGGTTGCCCTGGTTTAGATGTGCAAAACGAGGCAAATAGGGCTATTAATGCATGTCCGTGATAACCTGAGGGAAAACACAACTGAATCTCTGTGAAATCTGGAGAAAGAAAAGTTCTGCTCTTCATCTCAATGTTTCAGTGCCTGAGGTGAGGTGAACAGTGTCAGGCTGGTGCGAGGGGAGACCCAGGCCCTGGGAGGAAYGTTGAGCTCCATCTCCAGCCCCAGCACAGAGAATTTATGGTATTTACTCAAATAGAAATTGCTTATGGGTAATACCGATCTGGGAAAAAAAAACAAAGTATGGAAAGAAAAGCATATAGATTGTGGGGGAGGCGTTCTTTCAAAATAAAATGCCTCAGAGGCAATTATCTTTATTGTTCTAAGTTCATGGGCACAGATTATTATCATGATAAAAATGATTCCATGCGGTCCAACCAGTCTCTTATGGGAATACCTTGTACCTTCCTCGGACACCTGCCACGGAGGCCGTTCCACTGCTCACCAAGCCACTCTAGCTGTCAATATTTCATAGGCTGTTTGTATTCAACAAAACCTTTGCCTGACTTGCACGGGAAAGCTGGCGCTGGGGCTTTTCAGTTCCAGAACTGCTAGTTTGAAAAACAAAGACGAAGGACACTGGTGGCCAGATCTTGCTTTTGCAGCATGGCAAATTGAGAGGTTTCTCAGTGATGTAGCTCCTGTCCTGATGGGTATTTTTTATGTTAATTTGTCTTTGGGAAGGTTTTAGGCAGTGAGGGAAAAGGGCCAGAGAAGAGTAAATCCATCCAAGCCACCAGCTCAGATCTGCAATATGGCTCTGAGAAGGGCGAGTGCTGAAGGTAAATATCAGAGGTGACTGGAGCAAAGGTAATTTTCACATTTAAGATCCTTTATTTGGCCAGTTTGGCTGCAAGCTACAAGAGCTTCACTCTCTGCTCTGATCCGCGTGGCCTGGCACAGCTGCCAAGGGGCTCCCTGCAGCACATCCCACCAGGGGCCAGGGAAGCGGCCCAACTCAGCACCCGTCCTGGGCAATTCTCCGAGAGCTGGGGCTGCCAGCGCACAGCACCCATCTGAGCGGGGCAATCTTGGCCCCTGGGGCAGCCCTGGCTGGCCACGCCGCAGCCTGGCCCGCTTGGCCGCCAGCAGCACCTCTCCGAGGAGCCACCAGCCCTGCGGGCTGCCCCGCCATGGGCTGAGGCATGCTCCTGGAGGCCAGACTTCTGCAAGGACTGTCCAGAAATGAAAATCCCACTGTGCAGAAACGCCTTTGTTGCATGGTTCCCAGGACTTGAGGAAYGTGACTGCTTCCCTCCTGTCCCACAGCACCTCGGCTCTTCTCTCATCACAATTTCATATAATAAAATGCAAATATTTCTTTAGTCTCCCAAAGTTGCTGTGAGTTACACTGTGCTGCTATGAGAGAACGATCTTAGTTCCTGGACAATTAGTACCTGATGAGGAGCTATCCCTCGGTAGCTTTAGGACTAGGTTCCATCATATTTTTATTTGAGGCTACTTTATATAAGGCAGGCAAAAATTTCCTGTTCTGCTTATTCAGAACCAGCTCTACTAAAATGTAGGAGACTACAGAGACTAATTATAGATGTATTTTCAGTTTTCTTTATGGCAGTGACACATAGCTGAGTTCTTGTCACATGTTATTGGTCCCTGGTTTACCTCTCTCCTGCCCTGCGTGCGATGCCGTCCCTCGTGCGGGGGCGAGTGGTGCATGCAGCGCCCTAGCAGCGTGCCACGGGCCAGGCGCGCTCAGCCTCCCGGAGCCTCTGAGTCCTCTTTCCTTCCCACATGCTAGCCGCCAGGGAAGGGAAGAGAAAACATGGAACTGCCACAGGTACGAGGGAAATTCCTAAATTTCTTTTTCATTTACTCAGGCATTGAAAGCACAGGAGCCACAGTTTGTGCCTGMAAGTGAGTGCCATCCTGCCTATATCTCAGTGAAGCACGATAAGCAGCCAAGTTTCACTGGATCCAAACTGCTCCTTGATCCAATCTTGATTAAAACTGGTACAGGGACTGTGGAACAAGCTGTAGTTTTCTCTCTCTTTTTGTGGCAGCAGATAACATCACTTAATTGTCTGAGACAGTTAATGGTGATTCAGTAGTAAAAAGACAGCCGGAGTAATGGGCAATCATTTCTATAGTAACAGCCAGGCTTGCTGGGAAGGCCAGCCGTACCGGAGACGGCACCCCGTCCGCCCGAAATTCAGCTCCCTTGGAGAGAGAGGAGCACGTGTCGGGAGCAAACAGCGCTGGRAACCTTGCCGGTGGTCCCCTCGCAGACACCGAGCATCCAGGGCCCACCATTTACTTTCACATTCAAATGAAGTTTCAGCAGAAATGTTACTTAAAAAACATGCTGCAGTAAAACTGAGCAGAGTATAAAGATAATGGTAATTATCCAACTACAAACAGAAACTGTTAAAGAAACACCCAGTTGTGGTAGCTTTCTATTTTAACAGCATATTCCAATTACTTAAATTTTGTGCTAGCAAATTTTGTGATTCCACAAAAATTACACAAATTAGAGCAATTTTTCCAAGCTGTGCTTCCTAAAAAGGTGAAGTAATTAAACACGCATCTAAACTAAATTTCTGCTCTTTAGGAGTGCCAACCTGAAAACACGTATAGGACATAGACCTTTTCTAGCAGGCAGAGAAAAGAGGATGAAGTGAAGAAGACTCTAGGATAAATTATGAGAACAGGGAGAAGAGTGATACAAGGAGGAGAAGCAGAGACCAGAAGGGGAAAACATAAAAGAGAGAGAAGGACCAGAAGAGGGGAGGGGAGGAAGAGAAGTGAGAGGGAAGACATCTTCCTCCATCTTTAAGAATTCTGCAGACAAAAATTCCTTTATGAACTTAACCTGGGAGACAAACCCTGTGCAGCAACAGGATAGTTTTAGACCTACAGTAAGAAGTTAATACTTCATGGTGCTCCCTTGTCCTCAGATCCCTGCACCTCATAAATTCAGGCTCTCCTAGATTGGCTGTGCTTGTGTTACCCACAGAGGACAAATGAGCTCTTTCTAAACAGACTCACTGGTTTGTGTCTTACATCATGCAATGTGTGATAGCATTAATATTTTAAACCTTCTGTTATACAAAATATCTCCAAATCCTTTATAATAGGAATCATTTATAAACTGAAGTGGAGAAGGGGAAGGGGTACAAAGGGAAATGTGCAGGCAGTACTCCTGACTTTCAGTTAACAGGATTAACGTCATTGAAGAAAACAAAATTTCTCCAGATCTGTACTGGTATAATTGAGGGCAGCACCTGACCCCTTACTATACTCACCTTCTCACATTTAAGAGGGCATTGTGCTCTTCTCCAGCTGTAACTTCTGTGATCTTAAGTTCTAACAGAAGTGGCCCAATGACTTGGGATAATATTTTCCATCCAAGAGGGTAGCATGCAAGGAAAGCAAACTGAAAATTGAAACTCACAGTTAGGGGACAGAGAGAAGGTTTATGCCGGAGGTAAGAGGGGATGGGGACATTGATAAACCAGTTAATAAGAGACAGTTCCACTAAGCGCAGTTTCTGGAGCTGCCTTGAAAATTCATAGGCATTCTGAAAAGAAAAAGAAAAAAAAAATGTTTGGCATTTCAGAGAGAGAACATAATCTTCCTGCACCACACTGACTGGGCCAGGAGACTAGCTGTACCTGGCAGAGGTCAAGGACAACATATCCCTGATACTTTTGCTCTCCACTGAAATTGGAATGAAATCACTTGTATACACTGCAATGCAGTCAACAGTGAAATTACTTCCAGTTGGGTTGCTGCTATTTTTGGTAATAGCAGTTAGAGTTTAGCTGGCTGTTTTCTCCTGAAGAATCAGTGTAAAGAGGGGGAAGATAATTCACTGATGAAAATTACTGTTTCTGTTCAACATCCTATACTCAGTAGGTTTTGCCAGGCTCCTCTAAATTTAGCCATAGGCATTTGGTTGTGGATGCTGTGCATTCTGCTCAGATCCACAGTACTGGCGCTGCACTGCACGTGAATTGCTCCCTTCTCAAATGTGTTGCAGGAGAACCACTCGTACAGCCTTCCTCTTTCAAAGCTGAGGCAATTCTTTTTCTTTAGTTAGTGAAACAAAAATGCGACAGGGCAATCATTTCCACTGGCTGTGTTTTTCTTTTTTATTCATGCCTTTTTTAATTTTACGCACACCAGTAAATAGGACTCAGACAGACTCAAGTGATTTAGGGGACTGAAGATCTGAGGAGAATGTTTTCTGATGAATGCAATTTCCCCCAGAAACACCAGTTCACTGAGCCAAAATTGTTTTCCTCAAAACATCATGGGTTGGCCCTTTTGCTGACCCCAAAGCAGGGCTCCGTATTCCTAGCAGGTCTTGTCCGGAGAGCTGGGGAGGTGTGGGTGACCCGTGAGGCACAGCGCTGGTCCAGGAGCCCTGCCTTGGTTCCCAGCCCCGGAGCAAACGCCGCTGCCTGCCTGGTGCACGGCGCGGGGGCCGCCTGGGTCGCTCTCAGACAGTGCCCCTCGGCTCTGCCCCGAAGCGCGGGCCGTTCCCAGAGCCCCCGTCAGCAGTGAAGCTCACACAGACATTTCAGTGAGGCTGCCACGTTTAAGGGGCCTCTGGTTCATGTGAAATTTTGGTTGGATGGCAGGAAAAAAAGGTGTTGACCGAAATTAAGGAAAGAACCCACAAACCTGGAAATCTGAACACCTGGTTTCAGAACAGTCCTTTTATCCTTCCAACATACAAAACTCACACTCTGTATTCTAGCCATAAGCTTTGACTTTAAGAGACCAAGGAGAATCTTATATCCACATGCAAATACTTATGGCCCCGATCCTGCAATTTCTAATGCTCAGGCAGACTGCTGTGTTCAAGTGGAGCACCATTAACTTTAATGTGTATTCCAGCCATGCATTTTAAATTGCCAGATCAGAGACTGAAATTATATGCACTTGGGGGCAGGTGTTATGTACTGCATCTTCTGCAATACTGAGCAGATTGTGAGCATTTAAGAAAGGCTAATAAAAACATTCAAATATCATAATAATAATGATAACAACAACAATAATGAAAAAAGAATAGATTATAATGCTGTCTACAACATTCAGTTTCAATTTCCTTCAAGAATAAAAAAATATATCATCTAGGATCAAAATAAACTAACATTCATGAGCGATGGTGCAGCAAGTTGAGTCCAGTTTGAGAAAATTCTGCCGCAAATATTGGATTATTTTGCCAATTATGAAAAACTTTTGCAAAGAGTCACTTAAATGTTTTTATTCCTCTTGCAGTTCTCAAACTGTGATTCACAGATGAGTGATAGTCCATGTAGGCCCTTTCCTGAGCTGAAGGGAATCATCTCTCCTTGTCTGGGATTCACAGCTCTCTCCTGAACACTTAAGACTGGGCCATTCACACACCCAGGAGCTCGGGATCAGCTTTACCCAAACCCCAGGGGAATGTGGGCTGCCTTGGGTCAAATCCCTCCTCTAACCCTTTTAGAAGTAAGAATTTGCAGCTCTCTCCCTCTGTTGTTAACCCTCCTCACTATTAAAAAACACAGCTTTGAATTCATTTGGTTTCAGCATAACCGTATCTTTTTATTAGGTCTTTCTCTGAGAGGCTTAAGGGACCTGTAATATTCTGCATTTTCTCCTTCTGGAGACAGAAACCAAGTCATATTTCACTATTATTTTGGTAAGATAAGTAGCTCAAGCTCTTGAAGTTTCTCACTCTGCGACATTTTCTCTGAACCTTTTTGGGACTCTTTTCTGTATTCCAGTTTGCCAATGTTCATTTCAAATGGGTAAAACAGGCTGACAGGCTGCAGCCCAGTGCCTGCACAGCAATGTCACACACTGAGTGAAGTTTATCTTCTTGCTCCCACCTACTACTCCCAGGCCTGTATGTAAGGAATGTACTGTTTGCATGGAACTGCTAAGAATAAGAGATCTCTTTTTGTAACTGTTCTATTCACAGTTTTATTTAGCATTCTAATTAATCTTCAGCCTTCCACAAATTTTAGATCACTGAAATATTATACTTACTTCCAGGTCATTGAGAAAAATATTGAATATGTCAGGTATTATCCTGATCCCTGAAAAATTACCCTAGAAACTTTTCCATGAAGGGAAGGCTCAGAAACTTGTGGTTATCTGCTTCTTTCTGAAATAACCAGGTCTTTAAGAGCAGAACTGCTCTTTTTCAAAGCTGGTCTTGAAACAATTGTGATTTTTTTCCAATAAAGATCTCAGAAGAGATCCACAAATTTGTGATGTCTAGTCTGGATGAATGTCATGTACTCTTTTTTGGGCTTCAGGAGAACATTGCTTAGAAATATCAGCTAAGACAAAATGGAGAAATCCCCTTTGGTCTGAGCTAGAGTTTAAATCAAACAGAATCTTTCTTTTTCCATCAAATACATTTAGATTATGCCTTTACGAGAACTGCTGATACAGATTATATCAAGTCTCATAGACCAGTTAATATCTAATACTTGAAGTCCTGGGAGATCGCTTTTCTATCCATGTTCTATGTAGCAGATTGTGATACCTTCCAAGAGACCCTAGACACAATTGCATCAGGTGTTTCTCAAGTGTAGGATTCAAAAGGTTTAACAAGTCATTACGAAATATTAGAAATGGCTTAAATCTCTTAATATTTGTCCTGGAAATTCTGTCCTCCGCTTGGGCCCTGGGTGAGGGAGTGAGGAATTATATGGAGATGTACCAAAATGGGAAGTTATATTAAGAAAGAAAGAAAGAAAGAAAGAAAGAAAGAAAGAAAGAAAGAAAGAAAGATGCATACGAAATGCTGTCAGGATTTCCTATTCTTGGCCAAGACTCTGATTCAGAAAGCCACTTCCCTGACCATCCGACAGATGCCGGCACTCCTAGCTCCAGGGCAGCCCCCTCCAGCCTTTTTGCTTCAGAAAGTGCACGTGATCTACACGCTCATCTTTAGTCTTGGTGAGAGCTTTAATCTCAGGCTGCCTACCAGTTTATGTTTTTGCTGCTGTCATGAAGGCAAGGAGTATTCTGTGAAGCTGTTAATTGTTGTCTGATTAATATTAATGTATTTACTGCATTCCAATTGTTAGAAATGTGAGAATGAATGTCTTTTTTCTAAATTTTATGTAAATAGGGAATGGTTATGCTTCATAAGTTATCTATGGAAGTAAATTCCTTGAGGACTATAGTTTTTAAATAAAATGCAGTATTTCCTTAGGAACATCTTACTCATTACAAATCTTTCTTTACAAGCCATATTGTAACTACCTCAAAAAGCCAGCCTAACTCCAGCATATATCCTAACCTTTGAAGAGAGCAGCATGACCTTAAAGGACTGAAATTATGTCTGCCTGCCATTAAACAGACTTCCACAAAAAAGCTGGTTTGATAAGGGCAAGCAACAAGGAAGAGTGCATTTCTATAAGCACAAAAGCAGCATAATACATAAAAGAAAATTTAAAAAACAGTCAGGCAGTTGAAGGAGAAGAGAGAGACCCATGTTGAGTTAGCAAATCAGTCGGTCTGGTAAGTGCTATAGATTTGTCTACATCCCAATGTTTATTGCATATCTTCACTGTGAGTATAGTTAGCTATATGTTTTCTCCCTTATTTAATGACAATACTAATTTGTGCAACATAGGTCTGTTTTTGGATTACTCCCTCCAAATCATTCAGAATCGATTGCTCTCTGAAATATAGACTACCCCTCCTCTACTGAAGACAGCGTGTTATTTTCTTCAGATTACTAATGTACAAGAAAAAAAAACATATCCCTATACCAGTGTAATAATTGTTTACTAGTAACATCTAACCACCTTATTATTTTCTTAGGATTTACAGTTCTTTTACTTTTTCTGTCTGAAGCATCCTTTACTGAGGCATGTAGTTGAATTCCTTTGCAATTTATTAATAGTAGTATATATTAAATATTGAAACAGTTATATCCGTTGCTTTCCCTAAAATATCCTGCTATTTGTGAAAGATTCTGCTCTATTCAGATTTTTGTCCTCAATATGGTACCAATGCACCATGTAGCAACTGTTAAAGCAATAGAGCTAATAGTTGTCATGTGAGGGTCCTTTTCCATTCTCTACTGGAACATATTGGTTAACTAAACTATGACTTGATTGATATATTATTGTGATTGCTTAGATTAACTCCTACAATTTAGGCTGCCTACGAATAACATTCCATTCATTCATTCATTTATTTAAATAATTTCCAGTCCTTTCCTGTTCAACCACTACCACTGTGATTGTTGGTATCACATTTCTTGGTGGGGAAAAGGCCCTGAGGTTACAAAGAACATCTCTCTAATTCATCCTGCAAAAATCTGTTTTGATTTAGTTAAGATACAAACCACCAGAAGTCACTGTCATTTTCCTTCTCTTGCTCATTTTCTTCAGGAAAATATTGACAGCCTGCTGAAATGATAATGGACCACAAATACTGGAAAGAGCTACTGGAAAGCTCCTACCTCTAACAAAGCATGGGACTGCCATGTGAACACTTCTGTGCCACTAGAGCAGCCATAAAACGGAGGAAAACTAGGCTCTGCTACCATGACCACCTCTTGGCCCAAGAGCATGCTCCCAGTAGTCAGCCACCCCTTTAAGATAACAGCCATCAGCTGGGAACACCAAATATAATTATTTTTGTAGAGTTCATGTGCTAGAGCTCTTTGCTGAAAGCTTGTGGTTAAGCCACACTGCGGAACAGTGACAGAGGTAGTGTTCCTGGCGTACTTAGGAGAATTTGTTTCCCGCCTTAAAAAAAAAGAAAATTGCAAACTAAGACAATATAATTTAGATTTGAAAAGTAAAGCATTTGAAAGTTATGAAATGTTTGATTCAAGGTAATCATGCAGTTAAACCTCTTGATAGAGATATTATGGAGAGTGGCGATGGGCAGCCTGTGGTTCCTGAGCAACAGAAACATGCTGGCGTGGTGGGCTAGCGCTGGTGTGCCATGCGCGTTCCTGCGTACGGAGGGACGCCCACCAGCACGGCCCCGGGGCCAAGGGGGCAGACACCGCGCACTCGTTCCGGCTCTGCTCTCTCCTGCCCTGCAGTAGTGGGGGAGGAGACTTTGTCTCCCTCCCTTGGAGCTATGGGATATAGGTGCTAAGACACCATATGAAGATTTTGATGCGTTATCTGTAGGATTATGCCACCCAGCAGTGGCATGGTAAGGGTAACGGTGTTAAGACTAGTTAAGTGATTTAAGAACTTAGGTTTTGTTGACTGTGTTTATCATCAGTTTTAATTATACGCCCAGATATAATCTTTCTGTCAGACTATGTCCCATTCAGCGTACAGGAAGGACATAGAGGCAGGAGTTTTAAGGATCTTGATGTTCTGAATGTGGATGTTTCTACCTGTTTCTTGTTTAACCTTGAAAGCAATGCAAAGTGCATATAAGCACAGTTTTGGTGTGAGATGATAATGTTCCCAGTACCACAGGCTGTAGCCTGCTTAGGGCTCCTTTTTGTTAAGGAACGTGTAGCCACAAAGCCGGATACATCCTTTGCTTATGGGGAACTGTAAAATGTTACAATCTATCTCTTTTGAAGAAGGATGTACAAGTGGCTGTGATAAACAGTAAGAGAGGAGAAAGGGACTGAAGTAACTGCAGTGTTTTACCAAATCCATAATGCTCTTCCTTCAAATCTTTCCTTATGATCCACATAGCATGGTGACCTTCAAACATTTCTTACTTATTCTGGCTAAGACAGTGATAAACTAAAATACCTGTGTTTGATGTGTTGTCTCTGTTAACAACAGCAACAACATCGTAAAAGCCCTCTATCTAATGTACATCACCAGTCTTCCCCAAAACTGGCTGTATTACTACCACCAGATCTCTGTCTGCCCCTTACCTCCTGAGCCTCCATTTGTTTCTGTTTCTTTCATCTACTGCATCTTGTCCTATGTTAAGGTTATAAACTCCTTGGAGAAAAGATTGTCTTTCCTTTAATGTCTGCATGTTGCCTCAGTCTGGTAGAGACTTCAAGACACTGTTGTAATGCAAATAGCGATGTTTATTTATTTGAATGTATTTATTCAAAGAATACTCATCACTGAGCCATAATGCCCTTGCCACACTTTTAATAGGAAGGATACAAACTAAAAGTTAACCAAAGCAGTAACGCTTTATCCTCATCTCCCATCACTTGAATACTTTTGTAGTTTTAAAGGTCAGCCACAAGTAGTGTCACTCTGTTTTAATTTTAACTTAGAATACCAGTTTCAAGAATTTTAACTTCATCAATACCTGGTCACAGTTGGAAGTTGCAAAATGCTCAGGAGATTAGTAAAGTCAAGGCATATCAGACAGTGGGAAAAGGCACAGCTGTTAAAAGAACAGCAATAAAACCTGGGCTGCAACCTCATCATTCTGAATCATTTGAAAACTCTAAAGTAAATAAATCTTATATCTCACTCCTACTGCTTCCCACGCAGCCATTGCAGGTGGCTTTGTTGTTTTTTTGTTCTTGTCTTATGTGACCGAACTAGATCTTGATCCATATATCTGCTATGCTTTCCCCTTTAATCTAAGGCAGCAGTTTGAGTGCAAGAAGCAGTAGGGGGGAAGAAAGTAGAGATGCTTGTGAGTTAGTGGGAAATTGGACTTTCAAAGCAATCATTGCTGACACAACGAATATAAGGGAGAGGCAAAACAAGAACTTTCATGTCATGGTAAATAAGAGGATAAGGAAGAGATTCATGGCAGGTGAGGAAAATGAGCTGATCTGCTCTTTGAATACTGAACGATGATGCCATAATTTTGGGAAAGGCCAGAAGGAGGGAAATGTATGTAGGGTGCACATGGGTGAAGATCTGGCTGAACTTGTTAATGAGAACAAAAAACAGGAAAGACTACAGTCTAGAAAATACTGGGGAGAAAAACATGGCAAAAGGTAGGCATACAGAACAAGAGAGAAAGAAGAGTTAAAATTTGCAGTTAGACTGTGAACCAGAGCGACAGAAAATATGATGCTGGTGTGATCAGTGACTGAGAAAAGTGTGGGAGTTGGCAAAGGATTGAAAGGAGTTCACTTTTGGCCAAGTTAAGTTTAAGCTGATGATCAGACATCCAAGAAGAGAAATGAGAAATACTGGATCTGATCAAAGGACACTCATGGGTAAAAGAACAGCTTAAAAGAATGGGGCTTTTGACTCAGATTAAATATGGCARTTGAAGCATATTAGGCAGATGTCATTATCCAAAGAAAGGTCATAGAGTGAGAGCAGTCAGGGGCCAAGAATCATTCCCCAGAGGGAAAAGGAGGAATATCTAAAAGAAACATTAAAGCAGTGCTAGGGAGGAGGAGCAGGCACAAGAGAAGACAGCAGTACGAAAAGGAGGATGGCAAGAACTTCAGATATAAAGCATATTAAGCAAGATCGACAGGAACAGAGACATAAAGGCAGAGGAATAGGTAGGGGAATAGGTGCTCACATTCGCCTCTGAGATGGTGATTATAAGCCCTGAGAGCAGCAGTGAGAAGGGCAGGAAGAGTATACAAGAAGAATCTAGCAGGCATCTGGAGGACAAAACTTCATGACTTCATTATAGAAAGAAAGTGTATGTTCAGCAAGGTTAGACCAGATGGCAGAGAGAACTCCAAAGTGCTATAAAAGCTATCTCTAGAACTGGCCTTCCTGCTGAAGTCCTAGTCTTCATGCTTCTCCATTTTTAAGTACAAAGTACTACACACAGATGTTGTATTTGTGTTTTCAGAGTTCCTTTATAAATGCACTTCCAAACATATCTCTTACCTGTATCTTCCATTTCCTTGTTTCTCCTGTCAGAATCGTGGACTGAAACTGCCTGCTCCAGAGCCTTTGCRCTTGTCGGGTACTTGGTTGCCTGATACAGCCATTTAGCAGTGTCTACCATTTTTGCTGCTGAATTATTCTAAAGGTCTCTTGAAGTACTATGTCCTGTTTCACTGGTTTCTTGGTCATATTTTGAAACATATTGGAAAGCTCACTCACTTTGATCATTCAATTAACTGTACAGAATTTGACAACCTGAATGAGAATTATTGTAGCCTACAGTGGAATCATCAAAATTATTTGAATTTACAGTTTGSAGAGGAGCCTCCTTTTTCTTTTAAACATTTGTAACAGATTCTTAATGGTATGAAATAATTCTGGGTGCCATATTCATATGCTGATGAGTGTTTCTAGGGAAGACTTTCCACCTATGAAGGTGTCACATTGTCCTTTGGCAGGTTTTGCTCCATGGTTTTTCTCATAAGCTGTTAATGGCAAACAGGGTTAATTTGCTTTTAAACTTTTTCTGTTTTCTTGCACTGTCTTTTTTCCCTTATTGCCTTTGTCATCAGCTTGTGCTCTGCCTAGAACCTCTCACATTCCCCCCAGTTTTGCCCTACTGCAAAAGGGAACGTCAAGTGAATCAGATGTGTCACTTCCAAATTGAACAACTTTGTGAACAGATTACTGATGCAGKGCACAGGATGTCTAATATACAAGATGACACATTTGTCCAGGGCTACAGAATTGGTAAGTGAACAACTAAAGCTGATGCTGAAGAGAAGCAATGATTCTATGAAAAGGACAACAAGCATTTGTGAAATGCTCAAAAATCCCTGGTACTGGGAGGCTTGAATTTTAGCGCTCTAGAACATGCTTTATTAAAATGGAAGATTCCTCAATTATGTATAAATGGCTTTGCTTTCTGAGTAGTAGTCTGTTCAGAACAGTATTTCAAAATATAAAAGTAAGATAGAAAATGGAGAGCTAAACAATGGAGCTTAGTGAAATGAATAGCAAAACACCTGTTCAATTACAGAGAAAAAGAACAGCATTTCCAGACAAACTCGTTGCTGACGTCAGCATCGGTGTAAGTGAGAAAATGAGTATACCTCAGAAACTGCTTTTCACTAATTTGCTATTCTGTGGATAGAAGCATTTGTGTATCTTTTTATGAAAGGAAAAGAGGTGATGACCTAGAAAGTAATTAGCAGGAAAAAGCAGGATAAAGCAGAAAGACCTTTACTCTTCATTGCTTCCTTACTGCAGTTTCTCCTTCTGTTGCCTCAACAAATAAATTGCAAAACAATAATAGTTTACTTCAGATAAAAATTAAGCAGAAGAAGGAATTATGGGATCGTAGCAATGTAAATATGCCTCACAATGAACGAAGATGGGAGAAATAGGAAAAAAGTCAGAAAAGCAATGTTATTTCAAATTCAATGAAACCTGAATTTTGCCAAGAGATATCATTGTTCTCTATAATACGAATTAATTTTGTCTATATTTTCTGTAAAGAAATAAAGTAATATACTAACATAACCTTCCAAATTGTATATTTTTAATATTCATAATGCTTCTGTGGAAATGCAGGACCCACAATAATTGAAGTAATTTGTTAGATAGGGATCGGCCCTGTAACTGAGTGTTCAGCTCGGGATGATTTTGCTCAGCTTCCTAATACCAAACAAGAAGTGTTTGCAGAAGTGTTTCCCCTATCACATAAAAGCCATTACTGTAAACCAGTTATCAGAACAATGATCAGGGAGAAAATCTCCAATTGGCTTAATTAGTTGCATTTATGTACAACCAAACTTTCTCTGTGAATGTCTGTCTGAATTTAATCTTTGCCTTTCCCAGACTAGAGCACTATGACAAGGTATATACCATGACTCTCTTATATAGTAACCTTGCATTTAATTTCAAGACATGAGTATTTTAAAATAAATAAAATGTCCTAAAATTTTGCAAGCTTTCATGTAACATCAAAATCACACCATGCTTACAAATAAACTTATTTTTTCTGCTACTAAGTCATACTGCGAGGGAAGGAAAAATCCTTATACTAGAGCAGGCATTGAAAACATTACAAGTGGATTTTCAAAAGGACTGAGCTTTCAGTTAGCTCTTCTCTTTGGTATGCGTATATTTAGCTACACTGAGGCTTTAAACAGTCAGCCACCACCTTTATCTCCAAGCATCTTCCAAAAATTTCTAAATGAAGTTCCTACAGGTGACTTTGCAGTGTGGAAGCCTTGACTTCAGTAAGACAAGAGTTAAGGCAAGTACGTTTTTCTGAATGTCTCAATCTTATAGCAGCACTGTGTTTTAGGGATATTTTTGCCTATGACTGCTATTCTGTTGTGATACAGTGTGCATCTGATGCCCGTTAAAGTTGATTAGAATTACATTTAGTTCTCACACACCAAGAAGAAAATAAGCTTCCTTTCTCATTTTCTTATTCCTTTAGCACTTTAACCTGTGCAAAAGAATTTAGAGAATTAAATTCTCATTGGATAAAAAATGGTGCATTCCTATAGCATTGTTTTCTAGCTGCTGGATTAGGCAGAGACAGCTACATAAGCTGCCGGTATCCAGGATCTGGAATTCAGTGACAGCATTTCATTCAGTGCAACCAGCTTCTTTCTACAGTCTGCCCTGAAGGTCACTACAAATGTCTTAAAAATAAAGCTTATCGTTACTATCCAAGGTAAAGTATTTATAGCAAGAAATACCTTGACTGAAAGGCAAGTCATTTAAAAGACAGCATTTCATTTTAGTTCAGACACCAGTTTAAGTGAATTTACATGGAGGGCCTCAGATTTTTCGTGTTTTACATCCATCTCTTATTATCCACCTTTTTAATATCAGACAAGGACATGATTATATTCCAAAAAATATCCTGTCAATACAAACCTACATTAGGACCAACAAAGCTACAAATGTTGTGTTCATTAACTGTCACAAGTGATCCTTATAATTTAATCTTACAGGGATACAGTGTTTCTAAAGCTTACCTTTTTGCTAGAACAAAATTAATGAAAAGATTATCCTAAACTCTGTGTATCTGGAAACACCACTGGAGAAATTTCATTTCCTCAGCATTTCATTTCTAGTAAAATTGGCTTGGTTGTACCACTCTGCAGCTGTGATTTGTGAAGTAAATGGCAAGGCTAAATGTGCTGAAAATCTGACATGTTCCCTGAGCAGCAAAGGGACTGAAGGCAAATGTTACAGTATTACTGACAACACCAGTAATGCTTGTTTAAGCATTTGCTTCATAAACAATAAAAAGTAGCATTAGAAACAAAAGGAATATCAAACAGGCCTCTGCCTTTTCTTTCTCCTTTGATTAGTTTTCTTCAGCTGCTTCTCTTTTAATTAAAAGCTCATCTGCAGTAGTTGCTTATGAAGCTTGATATTGTCTTCAGTGGCACTTCCCTCTAGAAACCTTTGCTCTTGAAGGTTTTTTCCTTGATATAAAGGAGATTTTTATTATTATTTACCTTGCAATTTCACCTGCAGCTCTCAGCAACTCATGATGAACAAGCAAACCACAAGAAAGCTTCTGTCCTGAAGAGTGTACAGTTTGTCCTGTAGCAAGATAGAAATGGTACATTATTGGGTGGAGGGTGTTGGGTTGGTTTGTTCACAGGGCTTTTTTGGTTAGGCTTTTTTTTAAACTTGGTCACTGGTGAACTGAGACCTGAGAGACCTGAAGTCTCATGACCAAACAGTTGACATGACTTCAGAAAGTCTGGGAAGAGAGCTCAGATACCCAGAGTCTTTGTCTCCTGCTCCAATCCCAGGGATTTCTTTTCAGATGAAATATTCATCTGATTTCTCATTTGCCTCACAACTTCTTTCTGTTTTCCACTTGCTTGCCTTGCTTCCGGAAATAAAGACTTCTCACTTGAAGCAGTCTTCCTTCTTCCATATTTTGATAATGGAGTAAGTGTTTTCCATATTCACATAAAGTTGTTATCTGTAATCAATCCTGCAGGTGCCACCCTTTGCATTCCCCCAGGGAAAGCACCAGATACTGTTCAACAGAACCTTCTTGCAGCTCCTTCATGCTTCCTATGGTTCTTTCTCTCCCTTGCATATTGTCTTTCCTGCGGTCCTTAATGGCAATTAAATCAAGGTAAGTTGTAACTTTTACTCAGATTTAGCACATAGAAGCCAGAGGCAATATCTTCCCATTTTCCTCAGGTTCTGTTGACCTCTGCTTGAGGAAGCCATGTAACATCCTCAAGTATACTGGTGTAAATCTGGAGTAGCTCAACAGACCGCAATGAAGTTACAGTGTTATAAAATTATAGTGAAGTGAGAGACTGATCTGTGTCAAGTATCCTTTGTTAGATTTGAGCATGCTTCTATTTCCCATCAATTCTATCAGTATTCTGTCTTCAAAATCTTTATGGATTTTATCCAAGCAGGAGTCTTGTGAGAGAAAGTGGGGGATATTCTCATTCCTCCTACAGCAATGTAAGACGGATAAAATCAGTGGAATTGTCCAAAGATAACTGACAGCAGAATTCTGACCATTATTTGAAATGACAGAAGATAGATTTAGTCCTTACAAACTAGCTGTAGTGGTTAAACCTTAGACTGTCAACACTCCTTAAAGAAAGTATGACTACTTTTTCCCTTGTGAGTTTTTAAATTTCATAATCAAGAAAAAGCAGTGGCAGCCAAGCATCCGTTGGCGGCAACTGAGTACCTGCCTATTTGAACCCTTGGGAATAATTAGAGTAAAATGGAACTGTAAACGTCAAGAGGGGGGAGATGTACACAATTCCAGTTGGAAATCCTAAGAAAAAATTTGCTTGTTACTGTGAAATAGATTTTTAATGCCCTGAAGACTTCATAACCACAATGCCCATTTGAAGTGCCTGAAATACAAAAGAAACAAAAGCTTACATTTTAAAGCAAAAAGAAAATAAGGGTAAGGATAAGATATATAACCCTCAGGATGCATGGAGTCTCAAGGCTAAAAAGCTGCATTAACAAGTAACAACTCTTCTGGGTGAGTTGCAGCCCCACAGGCTCCCAGCTGTGGCCCTGGTGAGGAGCAGTCCTTCTGGGGAGAGCCCCCTCTCCAGCACACGGGAGCCTGGCTCACCCCTTGCAAGCTCTTAGCTGGAGGCAGCGTGAACAGGTCTGGGCTAGAAGGCAAGTGCTTTTTTATTCTTTTTACATTTTTTAGGAATAAAAGTGAGGGCTCTTTTTCTTCTCTAGCTGGCAGGGGGATGTTTGCATGAAAGTCTTTGAAGGACAGTGTTTAAAAAGACAGGACAAAGCAGAAAGCAAGACATTGGCTCCTCTGATTCTGGAATGTCCTTTCACAGCATCTTTCTTTCATTTCTCTACTAATGGAGAAGTAATTATAGCAGTAATACAAACAGTAACTGGCACAGCAACAGGTGCACAAACCTAACCAGATTAGGTATGGTCCTGAAAATTGTTAAAGCCTAGAAAATTAGACATCTCACAGATATAAAAGAGCTATACCTCCACAGCAAATCACTACCAAACATGGCATGTACACATGGGATTAGCAACTGGCAAAGGAAGAGAAGACTCCCAACTATAAAACTTGAGGACAAAATTAGGAATAAAGAGGAGAGAGAAGGCTAGAAGGTACTAGTTGTCATGTATCTCTCAGAATGCATTGCAAAACCCTGCTGGCCCATCTCAGTTATTTGACTCAGTATTTATTGGTATCTGGAGATTCCAAAAGGCTATTCTGTTTTTTATAAAGTGATAGTCCCTTCACCTCCAAAGATGTGGTTGATATGATATTTGGGATGAAATCCTGACAAATCAGAAAGCATGACACTAACTCTGTGGTGCGGGCTAGGAATTCAATAACAATAATATGTCTTATCAGTTTATACACCCTATAGACACAGTTCAGCTTCTGACTGGCAATGTTTGCGGGCATTGCTTGACAGTTATCAGTAGTTCTTCCTTCAAAAAGGAAGCTTGGATTCTTATTCAGCAATGATGAACATAGAAATTCTGGAACTGATGCGAAGGGAGGGAGGCAAAACTGGAAGAACTGAGATGGCTGTCCAAGTGGTGGGACAAAGCAAGCAGCTCAGAGTGCAAGGAATCCATGAAGACAAAGCCCAGCCAGCTCTGTTCCTACTGAGCTTTCATCCAGAGGCTTCACCCTCCTTTGATCACTCTTTTTAATGGTCATGGAATGCTAAGCAGTAATTTTTCCTCTTTACATGCAGATACAGTTCAACCTCTGATTGTGGCAACTTCAAAAGAAATTACCATCTGACGAAAAAAAATCTCTAAATGTAACATTTTTTCCTGCACACTTAATCAACATCTAATATGATCTCAGTTTGAAGAGATCACTGTTTAAAGGTACATGTATTAATTTGGACTAATTAATGGAAAACCTACTGAGAATTATAGAATTTGTAAATAATTGACAGAAGAAGAAAAAAATTGCCTTTTTTCATAAAATCTTGAAAGTTAGAGAAAGAAAATACCCATGTGCAGTAATCATTCTCACTAACGTYGAAAGGCAGGATCATTCCTTACAGAAGCACTGAAAGGTGTTATAACAGATCGCAATGCATAGGGCTTCTAATACTTTCTGAAAGAGACTACTTAAAAGTCTCTCATATTCAAGAAGGTAGGGGTCTTTCTAATGATACTAGCTCAAGTTTCTAGTTCTGATTCCCTCCCTTTATTCCCTATTCGCATGCATGTGACATATGAAATTATTCTCACTATTCTCAATGTCTGTACTTTTCCTGGTTTTTTGTTTGTAATGATTGCCTAATAAAACTGTACATATTTAGTTCTTTTAATCTTGCCTGAAAATCTTCACCACCCTTACCTTTATTTCTTTACTCCTCAGGTTATCCTTAATGATTTATACTACTTGAAAGCAAACAGTAATATTCCACAGCGTATTTCTGACTGTGTGAGTCCTGATAATTTAAAACCTCTGTACAAATCTCTGTTTCTACACTGCTTCTGCAGATTGAGAGGTGGTTACTAACACTAGGGTGAGTATCTTGGAAAATAAGGCTAAAATAGCAGCTAATCTATTTCCTTACTGCAAACCAAGCTATTCTCAACCAGTGTTTATCTAACCTGTCCTAAAAGACTTCCAAAGATGAAAATCCTATAGCTTCCTAGGCTATCTAGATCATCTTTACTACTACTTACACCCATGACTTCTTATCCGGTCTTCAGTGAACATGCACACTCTTGCTCCTTGTAGCAGCCTTTCACATACTAGAAAACTCTTACCATGTATCCCCTTAGGCTTCTGTTCTTTGAACAATTGAATCCTACCTTTGTCTGTCCTCACAGGTCATGTTTTCTCAGCCTTTGATGATTCCTGTTGATCTGTTTTGGACCCTCTCCCCTTCTCCCACACTTTTCTTTATGTGTGCCATGCAAAAGTGGATGCTATAATCCAGCCACGGCCTTGCCAGTGCTAAACAGAATGGAAGAACTGCTTTACATGCCTTACATAGTCCTGGTTTTATACATCCCACTGTGAGGTTTGACAGCATCCTGACACTGTTAACTTGTGTTCAGTTTGTGACTTGCTAAAAGCTGCAGATCCTTACCTGTGGTACTCCTGCCCTCTCTCTTGTAGCAGTGCAGTTCATTTCAGTCAATGGATAGAAACTTCCAATTATCCTTATTGAATGGAAGCCTATTTATTTCAGTCCATTTATCTCATTTCATCGAGACCCTTTTGAATTCTAGCCCTGCTGTCTAAAATTTTTGCAATCCCTCCCAGCTTAGTCTTATGTGAAAATATAGCAGGCATCCTCTCTAGTTTATCATCCAAGTTCTTATTCAGTAGTAGCAGACCCAAGACTGATCCCTGCAGAGCCCCTCTCAATATGTTCAACCAAGCTGCCAGTGAACCATTGATTGCTGTTCTTTAAGGAAGGTTTTCTCAAGCTCTGTGCTCTGGCTTTCAGCAGTTTCCTCTAGACGATGTTTCACTAGCCTGTTTTTGAGTGTGCCATGGGAGACCGTGTAAAAAGACATACTAAAGTCAAGATATATCACATCTTCTGTTTCTGCCTTTACCACAAAGCCACTTATATTGTTACAGAAGGAAATTAGATTGGTTTGACATGATCTGTTCTTGACAAATCCATGTTGGCAGTTACTTACCACCTTGTTAGTTCCTTGGTACTTTCTTAGAGTGTGTACATTAGCAAAATGCAGATATTGCATTTTGGCTGTATTTCAGTGGTAGTGAGCCAAGGGAGGACTTCCAGGATCTTTCTGTTTTCCCTGATATATTTTCTCCATTAATATCATCACTCAAAAAGACCCTTTGCTGAATCCCTCCTCTTTGTTTGAAAAGGACCAGATACAGTGGTGTGGCTGTTGTGCAACTCCCAGCTTCTCTTAGCCAAATCTGCTTACCAGTACTGGGGCTAAGGACAGGTGGATGCCGTGTGGAGACAATTCTGCATGTTGCTGCTTCAGAAAAATTGTAGCCCACACTCTGATCTTCTGTGACATTAATGGTTTGAGTGACAACTCTATTTTTCTTCATGCAGGTTGGGATTGAATCATATATGCAAACTCTTTTCTGATGACCTATGGATACAGATGGGAATGAGGGAACATGAGGAGGAAGGATGGGGTAATAAAATGTTTAGGCACATGAGTGTGACATCAAAACATGTGGGTAATGTTGTGTGTCATTAACAGAGATATCACAAATGCCTATTGAGTTCACGTAAGCACATAAAGAAGGCCAGGTCTGTACAGAAGTGCAGAGCCATAACTCACTCAAACACCTTGTGTTCATTTTTTCTTGCCTATTTAAAAAGAGTTAGCCCCAAATGTCTATCCTTTATCCTTCCACAGAGAAATGTCTCCATGTGAACCATTGTGGTTTTGTATTCTCATTGTAATGGCAAACAAACCAAAGTGGGTCTGGAGAGGCTTGATTTGCCCTATTCATTAAACAGTTCCAATCCTGACAGTGTAAATGCCAATATGTCAACTGTTTTATAGCTGATAACATTTACACTGCAACTAGTCAGCTACCAAAAGGCCACAGGCACAGCTCACAGGGTTGTGAGCTTTTCAGGCATGATTGGGGTCTTCTTCCAGCTGAGCATAGCACCAGAGCCACTCTGGGGATCAGCATACCAACAAGAATAAAACAGAGTTGCCTCTTCCTGCTCTCATTCCCCTTCCTGAAACTTATATTTGAAAGAGGTCATTTAAATGTGATCCTATTCCCTTAAATGAACATTCTGTCTCTTTTTGTTTTCATACTACAATGCTTTCAACTTCTTCCCATCATTAAGCCATTTGAGTGAAATACTGAACTGATTAATGTGGCATTTTCCACTAAACTGTTTCAGGAAATGCTGCACCTTACCAGTGGGATGCTTTTGAATAATGTAATCTCCTTAGTATAATTAAAACTAAGTTCTGAAGTTAGTACCTTTTTTCCCTGGAGGCACTCATCAAAATGTCAAGTGTTTCTTCTAGTGGAACTGCAATCCCATAGTACAAACAAATATATTTATCCACTGTTCCTTGCAAGCAGGAGACCTTTGCCTCTATTCTTTGTCACTTCATTTTTAACATGAGTAAATAGTGCATGAAATAATAAACAGGCTCTGTGCACAGAATGACAGGGTATTTAAAAAAAGCTTAAAGAAAAGAAATGAAGTATCATAGGTAAGAATAGTAAGAAGTCCTTGTTTTGTTTTACTAATGATTCCTTTTAAGTGTGACTCTCGAAACAAGGTTTAAATGCATATTTACAAATGGAACAAATGATATGAAGCAAAACATTTACTTTCCCTAGACTTCTCAGGGCACTTTTTTGCCTTAGACAAAAACAAGGTTGGGGTGCCACCGCCTGGAGAGCTAGAGCAATACTGTTTGCAGATTTTAATTCTCTGATAGTAGTTAGGACTCCACAAATCTACAGCTGAGTCATGGATAAAATTCTACCTAAAAGGGAGTTCTCACTGTGAGAAAGGGTAGAAAATCAGTTCAAATTCTGCTTGAGAAACTCCACAGGTAGGCCCATACATTTAAAAAACGATCACATGTAGTGTTACAGTCACCCCCCAAAACACTGACTGTATCTGTGCATCAGCAGGTCAATGCATTAGTCAAGCAAAGAGCTTACTTTCCTCTCACACATCACATACTGAGTTGATCTGAAAGTAAGGACTGGCCTGGTGCTGTAATCCAGAGTTCTGAACCACATGATTATAATAACCTGCCCTTAAATCAGAAAGTATCACGTACAACAGAAGTTACACAACCACATTACACTGTACAGTCTACCAGATTTTATGGAACCTATTTGAGATTGTTCTGTGTACTTTTTTAATTTGCTTTTTCTAATTTAAATTATAATCCAGATAGGATTTAGGGTACGGGTTTAGGAAACTGAATAAATTCCATCTAAAAACCACATTGCGTGTGTAAGATTAGCTTCTATCCAGCACTATATTATTTATAATTGCACTTCTTATTAAAGTTGGAGGTGGCGTATTCTGTACACTGTTAGCTAGAGATAAAGATAGGACAGTTAAATATCTGTTGTTAATTGGCTTCCTCCTCCTAAACTGTCATAAGTAAGTCACTGAAGTTGTTACAGGAAACAGAGTATGCTTGTGCAATAAGCACAACAAGATCAAAGCTTAATATTCTCCTGTCTCACTTAGGCCATCTGGAAAGCARGCATCTACTCTGAGTTAGTCAGGCAAGGTCCTGCCATAATCAGTGGGGGCAGAGAGACACTTCTGGGGTCCTTCCATTCTGCAGGTTACCTAAAACCAGCACAACAAAACACATTCTGGACCTTTCTGTTTCCATTAACCTTAGGGACAGCCTGGACAGCTAGCTCAAGCTACATACCTCAACTTCTAGATGGCCAAATGTAGGGAACTGTACCTCAACCTGTTACTAACATTTTAAGAGGACACAGATAAGCAATTTCTATTAGCCAGATATTACTAGGCTTAACAGCAACTAAATGAATGAGAGACATCAGCTATCCGTTTTGAGGAAAACAGTTCTTCTCCAACCAAATCCTTAAGCTTGTTGTCTTTATGCCCAAATAGCGGCATTGAGATATGCATGTATTAACCACAACTATTCTGTATTTCCTATAGCTAATCCTCCTGTTTACCACTTCACTTAAACACTCCTATGTTATAAGATCACCAGATACTGGGAAAATGAATGTCTGACCACACTGATTAGCTTAGAGCATAACATGACTTCATTAATGTCTTGTAAGGACACTTGACGTTCAAACAGTCTTATTTCCTAGTTTACAAACATTTCAAACTTAGCACATCAATGCCATACAAGGTTAATTGCTTTTACTAATCCACTAATGGAAACCTATGTCATTTTGTATATGATAAAAACCACCATAAACCTATTTCATTCATTTATTGGACCATTATCCCAAGTCCACGGAGTCTTCAGTCTGTTAACAAAAGTTTGAGGCAGGTCCCCCTAAACCTAATTGGTCTTAGTTTGTGCATGTCTCTTAGGTATTAAGGCTAAAGGCCATAACATTCAATGGTTGCATATGCTCAGGAAGACAGACAACAGTGCAGCCACCCAGTAGCCCCAAGGTTGTCTTTGTGAAATTGTGCCATCAACACACATGAGCTTTCTGTTTTCTGGGAAATCCAAAACTGTTTGGGGGTCAGCTTGGGGTCTGCTTTTTTCTTCCCTTTCTCTATCTAAAAAAAAAAAAAACCACCAAAAAAACAACAACCCCCCCCTAGTTTTTTAATTGTTTGGATAATCTTGAGGGTGTCAGTCACCACAACTCTTTCTTGGACTGTACCCATCATAATGTTTAAGTGCCTGTAGATGGAAAATTTTAAGGAGTGAGTTACGTGGTTATGTCTAAATTCAGCAGTACCAGGAAACATTCCCAAATGTGGAACTCAGTCATCTGCAAYGATAAACTGTCAGAAGAGCCCCTGGTGTGCTTTTGCCTTGGACCAGCTTGCATCCTCACAGAGTGCTCCCAGGCACGGGTTGGCAGTGGGGGCAGCCAGGCCTCCTGCTGCAGTGTCTCAGCCTGCTCGCTGCCCGCCCACACGCGAGAGGCACCAAGGTGGGACAGGGAGCCAGCGCTGTCGCCCCGATGGGCCAGCCCTGGCTGGGCCACTGTAACCAGTATGGTCTGCCCCACACCTCTTCCCACCTGCAGTGCACGGGGTGTCACACACTAGCACGTTCCTCTTGCCACCAGCCAAGCCAGCCTGTCACCCTTGCGCAAAATCACCATTAGCACAAAATCTGTAGCAGTCACCCAAGAACAGCAGAAGCAGGTTAGTCCAGTGAAATAAGAGCAAGTTCAGAAGGAGAGGTTCTTAATAAAAATTCTGTTCGTTACCCAGTTTCATCAGTTGAGAGATTTAATCATTTGGAGAAATTTGATAGCATCTTTTTAAGCTGTAAAATGAGGATTAAGGTATGCCATACTTACATACCTCACATGGAGAGCTGAGATGATTAAACAGTGGATATTTATAAAGGTATGGCAGGAAAATGAAAAAATTGAATTGTTGATATGGAACTGGTTATGAATTGGAACATTTTCCTTTTTTTATCTTTCAGCAGTTTGTCAAAAGTTGCTGGGAACACTAATCTGTGCAAAGAAGCTTGAAAATTCCCTGCCCCCCTTTAATATAAAATGGGTCTTAAGTTTAGAAAAGCCCAAAATAATGTTATCACTGCCAGTCCTCATTCGTAATGATATTGCTGAATGTAGTGATTTAAATGTGATGGAAAATAGCCATTTGCAGCAGGTAGGAATGGAAAATATTGTTCACCRGCAATAGTTACTCCACTTTCTCCATCAGAAAAAAACTTACTTGTTTAAGAATCTTGTAATATACATTTACCATACCATACAAGTGAATCTAATCCTTGTGACTGTGATGGAGTTTGTAATGGTTAATGTCTACTTTCTTATGGGTACTGTATGCAACCTATTAGATTTCTCAGTAGGTCACAAGTATGGCTCACAGTATATGAAAAAAACTGTTTAAATTACAAAAAATAATACCAAAAGATCTAGACAGATGAAAGACATATCAAAATAAACTAATAACTTATTTAATTGAATGGACAGTGTATAAATTACTCTTGGATGCTCTTACAACTCTTGTTAATGTAGTTTTATAATCACTTAAGTTATAATAAAGAAGGAGTTACAATATATAAATAATAGGAGTTATAAGGTGAAAATATGTCTTTGAAGGTAAAAATTGTTGCTGGAGGCACTATGGCCCATATATATTTATTTTTTTCTGTTGTAATCAACAAGTATGATATAATAAGGTTACTCAGGAAGAATATAAAGGAAGAACTAGTCTTGACCTTTCTCTTTGGAGGGAAAAAAAGTATTATGAATGTTTTTATTAGGAGTATTGGAAATACATTTCCTCAGGAATCAGATGTATGCCTATTCAGTGTTATGCAAAATTATTTCTTCACCTTTAAAATGATGCTTAGCTTTCACCTGTTTTTGAAGCATCCCTAGTTTAACACAGACATCTACTGAAGCAAAGAGAATAATGTGATAGTTAAAACATATTAGATATTTCCTTAGATGGGAACATGCACTGCTGAATGGCGTTTAACCATTGCTCAAGGCCCTCTGACGTGCAGCGGCTGGAGTCGGCGCTGCCAGGCCTGGCTTTGCCTGGCCGCGGCACAGCCCGCGCAGCCCGGCCCGGGGGCTCCGGCGCCAAGCGCGGCAGGGGCTGCCTGCCTCCCTCTGCTCAAGTCAGCAGTGGTCCGCCCTCGGATACACCAGTCTCCCTCATCCTCCCCGGCATGCGGACTTGCGGTTTTCCCATGAAATTAACTTCTGCTTAACGCTGGTGGTATGGCTTTGGTTTGTCCCAGAAGAAAATTTCTGAAGGCCTTGTGAAGTCCCATATGGTATCAATCAGTGCTTAGATACTCTGGCAATGGACACCATGAAGAAAATCCTAAAATTAGCGTTGTATTTGACCCGTTATTTTTTAGACATAACCTGTTGGAGACTCAAATGTTAAATCTATTTCTTCACTAAAGTAAACATCTGCAGCATGTAAAAGTGCTGGTTTATTATAGTACTGCTTATGAGTGTTTAGACTATTGACATTTAAAATATTATTTAATTTATTTTAGAAAAAATAACACTGAATTTGAGAAATGAATCTCTGAAAATGAAATTAATTTTGCATGAATGTATTCACATAAAAATGTCTTTGCTATTAATGAAATTACTCAGATTAATAAGGACATGCACAATTAGGTCATATATCAAGAAAAGAAAGCTGAATTACTCAATTGGTCTCTAAAACTCAATAAATAGCAAGTGTAATCCTGAAATACTTGAAGTTTTCATTGGGTTCCCTTTTTTTTTTCTTTTGAGATATACCTAAGGAAATGCTGTCTATAAATATATCCTTCCAAGTGTCAAATATATCAGTAAAAAATGGCTTTTCCAAAGAGGAATATAGACCAGTTTATGAACACTGAAATAAGTACCTCTCAGCTCCAAGTATAGAATATCACGAGTAAGCACATGCTTGCTTGAATGCTTAAAGACTCGAGCAATCTTGTTCCAAATATAAAACTGAAGTGAGATAGGTCTGACACCTTCTTTGACACTGGGGTCTCTACAAAGCGAGTCAAACTGCTCTGAAATGCACCAGTTTCAAACCATAGGATTTTTCACTGGTTCGCTGTGGATGTACACCAGCGTAACCAAAAACAGATCTTAGTCCCATAAAATCTCTTCTGATTGCAAGTACCATCCTGTAAAAGGAAACAACTTGAAGTGCCTTTTGAACCAAATCTTTTGCTCTACTTATGAAAAGATTGTCAGATCTCGAGTCTAATTGGTATCATTCAATCTCTTTACAGCCCTGTAACTCATTGGCTTAGAATACATTGTCTGAAAAAAAATGACCGAAAGGGTTTATATAACTAATTCCTGGAAAACTTATTTAAAGAAACATAAGGAAAAAAATGCTTAATATAGCAAACCTGGACTTTCAGGATTGGATTAAATCAGAAAGTAGCACAGAATCACAGAAATCAAATAGGTTTATTTTGATATGCCATAATTTTGTCTTTTTACCACAAATAGAGGTTACATTCCACTAATAAATACTAATAATTCTCAGAATAAAATACTGTTAATATAATTGAAAACAAGGCATACAGGTGTATTCTGAAATAGGGGCATGACCCAGACCAATACCCGCCTCCTGCTCACAAACGGGAACCTACACTGTGGCGACACCACAAATTGGGCACCAGTTTGGTTGTGTGCTCCTACTTGTCCGCTGCCAGCCCTCATTCACTACCCACCCAGGTCCTGCAGGTTGGGTGTGGAGCAAGCCTTCAGGCACTTACACACACACACACACACACACACACACACACACACACACACACACACACAGTTTTAGAGAGACTGCCTGCCTGCCAGCATCCCTAGCACTGTATGCATCGTCACAACCTGTCACATGCTGCATAATTTCTCTGAGACTGGTGAGGAAACCTGTCACAAGGACAGAGTGCTCAGGAGTGTTCATTAATCCATCCTGAAACCATCACTACAGATGTCACAGCTTCTGTAAAGGAGGACCGTCCTTGGGACTAGATATATTTCCATTGTCCACTGGCAAAGTACATGATTTCTGAGCCTACGGGGCACAAGCATCGTTCCTCTGGATGGGTCTGCTCAAGCGTTCATGTCCTTCCCTCTCCCACAGCCCATCCTTTTCCCTAGCCCACTTCAAAGATCTGCTTAAAAGGATCCTTGTTATTTTTACTCTCCCTTTTAATTTTTGGCCTAACAATATGCCAGGCTGTGCAATCTCCCAAATTTACAGGCAGTTTCTCTTCTGTCCCCGCTAGTAGAAGCATATCACCTGTTGCCTATGTACTTTCCTACTGTATATCCTGCATCTGGGGTCCTTCTCCTGTGAGGTGGCAAGACTGATGGGGGGAGGAAATGGCAAAGCTAGGGCCCCGGGAAGGTCTTGAGGAACAAGGGGTAACAGATGATTCTGACAGGGCAAATTTATTAATTCCTTCAGGAATGTTACAAAACTGACCAGTTTTGGCCTACACCAAGAGACAAGCAATAAAGAAACCTTAAGGCAACATGCACATTACAAGCCGTCATGGCCAAGTAACAGCAACAAGATATGGCCAGAAGAGCCCAATGTCTTTCCCTTAGGAATCTAGGAAATAAATGTTTTCTAGGTCAATAAAACCCACCACCTTTCCCTGAGGAGTCCAGGAAATAAAATGAAGTGTTTTCAGGGCTAAGAGAGGCTGCATATTGTCTACTATAGCAGAACAAGTCAATAACAGGAATTTAAGTGAGTAGTGTCAATTTGTCTTTAATAGGTCAGATAAAATCAAACAGAGGCTCCTCACCTTTACCCAAGACCAAATAAATCAAATAGAGGGTTCTTAGACCTTGTTTAAGTCCAAAGGAATTAAACAGAACAGAGGTTTCCAGCCTTTTTCAGTTTGCAGATCCTTGTACACGTTTCCTGCGGCTCTGTAAACCAGTGTAAGCTACCTGGCAATAGCACTGCTCCTCTGAGTTATTTTTCAAAGCTATATAGAAGTAAACCATGGACCCCCATTCACAGGTCAAAAATAGCTCCTCATCCCTGCTGAAGACCAGAGAAATTGAATACAAGAGTCTCTAGTCCAAGATTCTCCTCCAACTTTTTCTAACAAATGTAGTTGTCACAAAATTTCCTCCAGGGTGTTACACAGGGTTGGAGCAAGGCTCAGTGGGCTGATATGATTTTGGGCAAGGTTCATCCTCCTTGATGGTATGCTTGCAGCCAGTTGCCTTCACCCTGGATGCCAGGGTTGACATCCTGCAGGTTTTCCTGCCAGAAAAAGGCCTTGTAGCTAGGGAGGGCTGGTTCAGTTTTTCATCTTAAAGTGGATAGCCTCATACTTTTTTATTGTCTTCTTGTCCTGGCCAGCCACTGATGCCAGCCAGGAACCCCAAGTTTCTACACTGCGGCACTTGTCCAAATAGCTAACCCCCAAACCGTGTTTCTGCACAAAACCTTTCAAGATGCAGACTAACATACTGGTCTCCTATAACTAAAGGAGTTACCTCTCACAACAGCAACAGAATTTTCCTTGTACGAGAAGGCTGCCTTGACTTACAGCGCATCATACTGTAAAACAATAAGGTTTTGATCCCTGAAGGGTGATCAGTAGAAGAGCATGGGGGGAAGGGAGTTTGGGATGCTTTTGGATAACTCTAGGTGAGTAAGTTATTTAGAAACTCAGGTGCCTATGGTAGTCTTACCGTCTGTAAGAGCAGAGATAAAACCAGTCCCTTGCCATGTCAAGGTTTTCTCACTGAGGCAGTCAGTTGGCTCATGCCAGATGAGCTAAAATTGCAGACAACACATAAAACAATCAGGGATTATGGATTCAAGCATAAGTTTGATCCAAGCAAAGATGTATTAATTGAAAATATTGACTAACACTGTGTTCTCCTCTGAGCACAGCTCTGCACAGCAGTCGTAGCAACAGGAGAATTTCCCAAGAACCAAGAGCTATTTCACACTCCAGCATTCAAACAGATTGTCACAGTCTACGAGTGCCCAGCAGGGGGTCTCTGGGTCAGAGATGGAAAAATGCCCAGCATTTATTCCCCTGTTCAGAGTGAAACAAATTGTTTCATTTCTGATAAGGAGATCTGCCACTCTAAATAGAGAAGTATTATGACATTAATCCTAAACCATAGATGTGACAACAAAGAAAGGAATGATCTTCTGGGTAATCCTCAGAAGAGATGTGTCACTGCAGGGAGGACTGGATTTTCCAAATAGGAGCAATTTTTGAAAGGTAGAGTTTCTCTTGATTATTTGTCAGTGATCCACCTTCTTTCTCACTTAATTACACTGTTCAGACTATAATTCACAGATCATTTTTTGCCAGCAGCATTAAAGAGTCGATTTAAAGCACTAAGGCTTCTCTTCAAAGCAAAGGAACATACTTGGTTGATGTGACACATCATTAAAAAATTTAAATCAAAATAGAATGGTTCATTTTATTTTAATGTATATTATTTTGAGAAATCATGTTCCAGTAGAAAATTTTATTTGACTCTTTGTCTCATACAGAATGAAAATATTTTGGGAATGTCTGAAGTTCCCACAAAACACAGAAACTCCAGGGTCAGGCTGTTCTGCGCCCAGAGCTGCTGTCATCTGTGCTTGCCATGAGATGGGAGTAGAGAGTGCCTGACACAGCACCAGTCCACAAGGCTTATGTACGGAATACTTAAATATAAACATTTTTTTCTAAATTCCTTTTTAATCTCTCTCTGATAAATATGAGCAATAAGAATTTTAGCTTGCCCTATACACACAGATATTTTCTTGATGCCGACCAAAGAACACAGCCTAGGAACGAGTGTGCTCCTGTGTTTTTTATGTAAGCAAATTTCCTCTAAACCAGTTCAGCTGACAAGTGCAGAGTAATGCCAAATAATACACAGATCAAACCTGTTCATTGTAATCACCAGCTCCTTTTAATTAATACTTTATCAGTGTCTCTCTGCTGGAAAGATCTTTCCTCGTTTATTTTAAAATCTTTGTCTAAAGCAGAAGACAAGAAGAGAAGCCATCAAAGGGCAGATTCTTAACAGTAGAGGGTGATGAAAAGCCAGGTAACATACTAGATGGAATATCAGTCTAGTCCTGTATGAGGAGTTCCATTTAGGATTTGTAATTTTTTTCATTATATACAAAGAAAGTCTGTGACACTGACTGTGCTCTAAACAATGTCCAAATCAGTTGGGCATTCACCCAGTCATGAAGAGAGGGCGCATGAAAAGGAAGAAACCTCCCCACACTCTTTTGCAATTACTGTATACAAATTCAGCTTTCGTAGTACAGGTCTCATCAAAGCACCATAAGAAGCAATGGAGAACCATAATAGTGATAATAACTACAATAGCTCACTGAAATTTTTAATGTTTCCCTGTGAGAAGGAATACCAACCTAGCAGTAGAGTTGGTTATTTCTTGGAAGTAGGATACCATTGTCCAAAACCAGCCTGAATGCATCACTGCAAAAGGAAACTACTGCAGAAGTGATGGTCTCCTTCACAAGCTAATTTTACAGAAGTGACTATCAGTTTGAACTAACCAAGCTGCCTGGACCTGGACCCAAGAGCAGCACAAAGTCTTGGGTTCCAAATTTTGCTGTTTTAAAATCCTTTAAATCAGTGATTTCCCATCTCTTTCAAGCTCTGGAGCACTGCCAACACTCACAATTTCTCAGAGAGCAGCAAGATAGGCACATGGGTCTGCTGCACTTGAAAACTGAACTTTTTAACACRATTTCAGAGAGCAGTTGTAGGCCATTTTGTATGGCCTCCTGTAGGTCATCCTGTAGCCACTACTCTGAGCTTTTGGTATCTATTAAATAAGTGGCACAGAGGAGAGAATTGTTTGTTTTTTGCAAGTTAGCCAAGCAGTCATGTCTCTATAAGGGTTTACAAATTAACAAAGCATAGAGCTAAACAATAAAAAGACATTCTCATAAATATATGAAAGGATAATGCTGTGTGCTGGCTGAGGCTGAATTCCTGATCAGCTAAGGTAACATTTGCTGAAAAATCTCCTGCTCTTGTTAATTCACACACATCTGGGACTCAGCTCCATGAGATGTTGCAGAACATTTCATTCATTTTAAAAATGAGTTTAATTACAAAAAAAAAAAAAAAGATATGGATCTATATTCACCCCAGTGAGTACATGAGAAAAATTATGGGCAAATTTAAAAGCAATCAAGAGGAAATGGGGCTTACAGGATTTTCCTGTTAGTCATGCATCTGTTTTCACCAGTCGCATGATGTTTCCAGGTGTTTGGCTGAGTTGTTTGTCTGGCCATATGGATGCCTAAYATATGTCAAGTGACCTGATTATGTTTCTTTAAGGAATTCTATCTGCAGAGATATGCAAGCCACGGCCAGAGCTTCCCATGCCCCACTACTACTGCGTGGGATTACAGAGAGCTCTTTATTATCCGTGACTCACATCATGATGGGCTAATTGTACAAATGCAGCCAGTGTATTGTGCAGCGCATATGGATTCATCTCAACACGCTTTTGTTCTGTGTGGTAGCTGACAGAACCGTTGTCCCATCTCTTGGGTGGTCAGCACTGCATATAAATACCTTGCCTTTTGCCACAAACTCAGCAGCTGAATTGCTAAGTATATGTGCTGAAATCCTGGTTCCCTACAAGTCAATAGGGGGGTTGTTATTGATTTCAATGGGGTCAGGTGCTTGTGCACTGTCGGATGCTTGTCCCATATCAGGCAATAGTAGATTTATAAATGTTGCTGTTTGTCAGTTGTCATTTTCCAGAAGTATCAGTCATTGTATTTGTGTAAATGTTATTATCACTTTAAGCATCATTTCTCTATTTCAGAGAACTTTGGGCCAGTCATCAAGTTTTCAGAGCACTTGAGAGGACAGAAATGTTTTTTTATCAGCAGCAGAACACCCGAGTGGCTTAGGATGGGAATCATCCCAAAGACAACAGAAACAGACTTTATTTACTAATGGATAATGGTCTTTGCCCACTACCTGGTGGCCTGTAACAGAGTCCTTGGAGTCACAGGAAAGCCCTGAAGGAAGTTATTTTTCAAAAAGACATCATTTATTTTTCAGTAAAGCTACACAGAGTTGCTGCTCTGCTTCTGAGGCTCTCTTTCGCACTGATGAGTTAGGCACAGGAGTAACATGGTCCAATAAAGATAGACTAGTAGAGTACTTAACAGAAATTTTAGGTCTCTTTTCAACAATTTATTATATAAACATGTTAAAGTTTAATCCTGTTCCTTTCAAATCAAGCATATGTTTATATATATTATATATATGTATGCATGTATGTATGTATATATACTTAAGAAGAAGAACCTTGGAACCAAAAGTGCCTAACAGAATGAAAGACACTTCCTATTTTCTACAAGGTTTTCCTTCAGCACAACTGCAGTCTTAGGTTGCTCACCTTTGAAAAATTTTCCATTGCATTTCCCATTCATACTTCTGAATATATTTATTCTAAAGATATTGCTGCTGCTGCAGCTGAAACCATCAGTTTGGCAACGTAATGGTTTCCAAAGTGGAGGTGGCTAATGGACTTTATGAACGAAGCTGAAGGAGAAATGCTGTCTGTGCTGCTGGCCCATGATGGTGCAGGTGATTCATTCCTGAGGAAGGTCTGGAAGAGCAGGGATGCAAGCAGGGGCAGCAGGAGGATCGTCTGGCCAGCTGGTCAGACATAAACCCTGCAGGAACTGGGCCACCAGTGCTTGGTGGGCAGCTGTGGCTGTGGGTTCAAGCCTGTGGTGGAAGCCAAGGTGGCCACCCCTGTCCTGGGAGATACTGAGTCTGTATGACATGAGACCAGAGCAGGCACAGGATCGGGATCTCTCATTGCTGTACAAACCAAGAGCCAGAGGCTACTGTGCAACTTCTTGTGGCTGCCGGCCCGTGTCCTGCTCTGAGCACGTGGCAAGGGCAGTGTCAGGGCCCTGGGCCACTGGGATGATGCACTGCTCTCATCTCCCCTGTTGGGTGGGGCATGAACAGTCCTTAGCACCCATGCTAAAAGCCACCTGACAGGTACTGATGGCCACCAGTCTCCTGTGGGAAGGGAAGAGGACAGGCGTGCTCACCCCAGCAGCTCTATAAAGAGCAGTGATGCCTGACGCCTGGGGCTGGGGCTGTCCCCGGTGCCCTGCTCCCTGGGGGCAGGGGGATGGGTCCTGGCAGCTGGGCCTGGTCCTGCCCAATCGGGAGCCCCCCAACCTCGTCCCCGGGAGCTGCTGGCCCCCACAGCACCCTGAGGGATGCAGTGGGTAAGAAAGAAACACAGTGCTGTTCTGTGTTAGCCCTGGGCCCTTATCACTGTTTATCTTGAGCAGTCTTTCRCCAAGGATCTGGAGAGACACCCACACATCTTTCAGATGTAGGACAATCACACTGTATTGCCCAATATGCCTTCATATGCTTTTAATCTTGTTTTAAATGGTGGTAGCACTCTGACAAAGCTCCTGTGAATGCTATAAAATATGGATTTATTAGAGACAGGGAAATAAAATATTTAGCATTTCTTCCTCTTTACTAACAAATCACAGCTAGAAGGTAAAAGAAAACATTTCACAGATTCATATCCTCCAAACTCAGACAGAAATAAGCCTCCATGAGAAAAACTCAGAAAACTTCAGAAAAATTCCACTTGGGATATAGAAAAATYTGACAAGAACCTACAGGGAGTTGCTGAGCAGATTTTCTTTTTCTGCTTCTGAAGAATACCTGTTGTTGTTTACGTTTTTGTCAAGGGACTAGACCCCTCTCAAAGGAATGGACAATCTCTGAATTAGATAGTGTTATACAACACTCTAGAAAGGCTAGGGTCTGACAGCAGTACAGAGGAGCAAAAGACAACTGATTTAAATTGCTAGCACCTAAGGCCTTACATATTATAGCTTTACAATTTGTCCACCTGAAGAGTAAAGAGGACCTCATTAAGGCATTTCATATAAGATCAGCGCTGGGGAGTGGTGTAGGGTATTGCCTTCTGACTCAGCCAGGCCATCTCCACAGATGACAGTTCAAGGAAATAGCATCTGATCTACACCAGAGCTGGTGAACTCTGGTGGTAACCAGTAATGATGAAGTATGGCCCTGCTCTCACACCTTCCTCTTTAGGAAGTAGACAGCAGTGCTAATAGATGATGCTGTCCAGCTGTTTCATATAACTGTGCTGGACCCTTGCAAGGAGGCACTACGAAACAGGCAGAACTTTGCTCCCCAGGCCTCCCTGATCCAAAGACCAATTAAGTTAGTGAAAAGACTGTAGCTGACTACAGTGCGTGTTGAATCACAGGCAGGCATTTTCAAACCCTAGAAATTTGTCTATTCTTTCTCCACAAAGCCATCAATGAATACTATAATTCAATTTTGCTTTTAATGTGCTACAAAACAAAAGAGAAAGAAGAAAGGTCACAATGAAGTATTTTATATAGAATTTCTTTAGGTCTTTTCCCAATATACAAAATGTCTATTCTATTCTAGAGGTCAAAGCCACCATCATTACCATGGCATTTGAATACCTTGCAGTATACAATTAAGTGAGTAATGTCTGTCATTTATGTTTCTTCCTTTCCCCAGAAACAGAATTATATGAGCAATGATTTAGTTTGATGCAGTTTTTATTAGTATTGTGAGTAGTGTTTAATGTTGTCATCGTCAGTATAGGTAAAGGCTGCTCTAAAGGCTGCTATGTATATACACCAAGGAAGGAAAGGTGAAGAAGTTAGACCTTCCTCCTGGAGCTGAAGGTGGTAAGATTTGTGATAGTCCATGTTTCCTGAGGTATTCATTCCAGTCTTAGATTGGACCAGAATAACTTTGTTTTCCATAGGTATTATTTTTGTCTTGATAATAAATAAGCACATGAGAAACTGAGCTGTTGACTATAACCCAGTATTTAGACAACCCTCAGTATATACTGGAACCAGCACATTAAAGTCTATGAACCGAATGATGGTGACCTTGAACATATCAACATTTCTCAGCTAAGTGATTGAAAATTCTAGGAGATTCACAAAGGATGGATTGGGGAACCACATTTCATTGAGAATTTTCTTTAAATCTAAAGGCCTTTCTCAGAATACTCAGTTTTTTAAGAATCTCTTGAAACATATGTGAAAATAAATACATAGGCATTTCACTATTTATCATCTTATAGTAAATGTATGTGACAAGGTAAATTCTTTACTTTAAGATTCAAAGTACTTCAAAAACCTGCAAAGTTGTAGAAGTACCTGTCCTCTGAAGTTCTTCTCACAGTGGTCTCTATGTGCTGCCAAGAATGAGGTGGACATTATTCATGCCTCAATAACGGCCATCTGGAAATGATGGTCTCGTGAGGGTTTAGGGAAGGGGATGAATCTGGATAAGGTAAACTGAATATCAGCCTTTTATAATGACTGATTCTCAGCTGGCTTATAGAATGGCATAGCTCATCTTACACTATTACTACCAATAGAAGGAATACAGCAATAAATGGGAAGGAATGAATGAATTYTTTCTTCTTCATAGGAGCCAAAGCTAAAAAGGTAAACTCTTAGCTCAGTCCTCTTTCTACCACACAAAAAGTCTGTCAGCCAGTGTCTTTGACTCCCTTTACCTTTGGGGTAAATAAAATGAAATTTGCTTTTTTGGCATTTGCCAAAACCATATGCTACAGTCCACCCCATCTTCAGAGATTAAGGCTTCATTCACACCAAAAGGACTCTGAATGTGTTTGTGGTAATAAACAGGGTTTGCTGTGTCATTAATGCCTCCTAATGGAATGTCTCAACTACCAGGTAACAGCTCAGTTCAGGAGAGGCAACAGTAATAATCATATAGATTAGTGTTAGAGAATATTGAACTGAAGCTGTCTAGAATTAATTGCTTAGCATAACTTGCTTAGCATTAGTAGCTAAATTTGCTGAAGCCTTAGGCCTCAGGCTGTGAACTTGCTGTGAACTTTTACTTAGATAAGTAAAAGGGGGCCCCAGAGCCGGTTCAAGCTGGAGGGATAAAGAAGTTATATGGACAGCAGGAGTAGCCAACCTTGAAGATAAGCA
>NW_020450713.1:0-3235 GCF_003343035.1 Apteryx rowi
GCAAATTTAGCTACTAATGCTAAGCAAGTTGTGCTAAGCAATTAATCCTAAACAGTGTTAGTTCCATGCTCTATATCTCATATAGATTATTGTTCTGAAGCACCACAAGGGCCCCAACAATCTCCAATATTTCTGCTATGTTTAAAAAAGGTGGTTTGTGTCCTCTTTTCTGTCAAAAGGTATTGTCTGTAACCTTAATGCTCAGAAATTGCTATTAGCTGCATCAGAGCTTCAGCATATTTTGAAATCTACATTCAAGTCAAAGAGGAAGCTCAATCTAGAGTACCATCTAATCTTTAAAGTATGATCATGGCATGCTGCTCCATATGGGATAGCTTACAGCTTAGCTGGACCCCTGCCTGGCTTGCTTCCTTCTTGCATCCTTGTTGAGCACATCCTGAACAAGTGATGATCCAGAAGCAAATACTGGATTCCTTAAATATGGAGCATACTCTGAAGTGAGTCTGTCTCACAACAGAGCAAAGGGAGCTTAAAAAGCTGCAAAAGCCTTTTCTTTCTTACCTGTTTCTACCCAAAAAGGAAGGGAGGTGTGTGGACATGAAAATTGCCTTAGCAGCACGGGTTATATTTACTGTAGAAGAGGTGAAGGGATGGAGCTCATATACTCTTCTTCCAAAGAGAATAGAGAAATACAAGGGACAGTTGGTTTCCCTGCAGATCCTGGGAGGAAAGGAGAGAGGATAGAGAAATGCTGCTGGACTTCTCCTGGAGTATGTTGCAAGTGGATGGGGACTCTTACAAAATATAGTAGTTAAGATGATAGTTTCCTACATTTGGATGACATCTGGGTGAAAAATGTCTGTTACATAATTAAATGGATGAAACATGTTTAGCTTACCATTGAGGCTTACTAAAATAAAAATTGTAAAAGAAAATTTCTTGTAGTGATGGAAACATGTAATAGAACTTTATTCCTTATGATTTTTTATTATTCACAACATAAATACAAAAAGATTTTTTTTTTTTTTTACTTTTTTTTAAATTTGGGACATTGAACATTCACAATCCAAAAAGTACACAAAAATGTACTGAAATTAAAGTTCCCAATTTTGTTGCTGGGTTGTTTTCATCATGATGTGGAAGGTGGTCTTGTTTGCAAAGTAACTATTCACAAATGTCAATGGGCACTTGCCAACATTGTTTCAGCATCTTCTGTACTCAAGTGGGTAAATCTTCCATTGTCTAGAGGTATCAGTAACAAGTTGCACATGCCAGGGATCCTACAGCACAGAAAATTTTAGACACCCTTTAAAAAATGGATTTTAAAATGGATTTAAATGGCAATCCTATTTGTCATTCACGGAATATACTAGAACTGTGGTGATTTGGGGGAGATATACATTTACTGGCAGGTATATTGACAGGGAATTGCCAGGGAATTGCCAGTGAATTTCATCATCTGGGTTGCAGCCTTGTAATTATGGCATGCCTCTCATGAATTGCAAAAACAATCCACAAGGTTCTTCATCAGGAAAAGGCCCTATTCATGTTGGGCTTTTGTAGATATGTTGAGTCTCCTCCTGAGTCAGTCATCTGATTGCTGCAGTCAGGCTTTTATGGAATCTCAGCAGAAAAATAAAAGTTGTTCTTTAATGAAAGTAACCTGCATTGGCCAAGCCTCTACCCATGTCTGAATATGACCTGCACAAAGTAGTTCTTAAAATTGTATGTGATTTGTGTTTTTATCTCAGGGCATTTTATTTTTCTAGTAAAAAACATAAATAAATATCATCCTATAATCTTTGTTCCTGGTTCAGCCAAAAAAACATATCTAGAGTGCTGCAGAGGATGATGCAGAAGAGCATTCTCTTCTAAAGACGAGCTTCTAGCAGGTTTTCTGGCCAATGGCCCCAAAAAAAAGCTGCATTTATTTCCAAATCCAGTCTTCTGTGAAGCAAAATATTCTGCTTTCCTGGTATCTGAGCTAGTCTTTTAAGAAAAACAAATTTTTGGTTCGCTTTTCTCCATGGATGAAGTACTAACTGCCTAACTTGACTTGCACAGATTAAATTTATCAAATAAGAAGACTGACTTTACTGTTAAGAAAAGCTATATTTATCTTATTTTTCCGTAACATTCATATATGCTCTGTAAGGAAAGAAGCAGCAATCCTGCCTCTATAATCTGACTGAATGCGTTATCTAATTTCTGGAGGACACAATGTTGGCATTTACTGGGCATGCCAGACTCAAATCCTCTCAAGTTTCCTGGGACAACAGTAGCTCTATTCTATTTCATAACTTCCATCTTCTCCCAGACTGTCAGTACGCTTTGTGCCCTACTGAAATGGATGCAAAACATAATTACGCCAAGAAGACCTGCAGCTCCAGATCCTGCCACCTTTCCTATTTTCTTCTTCATCCTCCCAAGGTGCGGGTGGCTGTTTTTCCTGAGACTGGGGACAACATGCCGAAGAGACGTTTCTCAGCCCGTTGCAGCCGCCCAGAGCAAGCGGCCCGTTCGCAGCCTCAAACGGCCGTTGCCGCCCGGGCCCGAGGCACCTGCCGCCGCGACCTGCTTCCCGCACGGGAGCCGGGCCTGGCTTCGCACCGGCCCCGGGCTGCCCAACTGCGGCATCTGCCTTCGGCGGCATCAGGGCCAGGAGGCTGCGCGAGAGGAAGCGGCGGCAGCAGCAGCCCTCCCGCGGCCTGCGCGGGGGCGGAGAGCGGCGATAAACCCCTCTGCCGACGGACCCCCCACCACCCCGTTTATGCCTCGCCTGGTGGGACGCGCTGTTAGGGGGACGGACGGGGAGTCCCCCGCCGATAAACAGGGCCGGGCAGCTCCCCTCCGCCCCGTCCCTTCCTCCGGCCGGCCTTGCCTGCCGCCGCCAGCGCCAGCCTGCCCGGGGGGGCAGCCGCCCGGCTCCGCCGCCCCTCGGGGAGCGCGGCCGGCGCCCCCTTCCCGCCCCGCCGGGGCTGGGCTCTGGGCTCCGCACCCCCTTCCTGCCGGCCCGGACGCGGCGCCCCCGCGGGGCCTGCCCCGGGCAGGGCGGGCGACACCTGCCTTCTGCCGCCGCCCGAGCGGGGCCGCGGGGCTCCCTCACCGCCCCGGCGCCGGGCAGAGGCCCAGGCTTGGCACGTTCCATTCCCCTCACGCCGGGGGGGGAGGGCACGGCGAAAACCGCCCGGTTGCTCCAAAAGCGGGGCTGAAACTGCCGCTGCTGCCGACCGCGGTTAGGGACTGAGGGCCGGGAAGGGTGAGCCCGTGGGGG
>NW_020450713.1:3484-34221 GCF_003343035.1 Apteryx rowi
GTGCAGAAAACGGTGTCCGAGATCCGCTCCCGCGCAGAGGGTAAGTGTGGCCCCGCGCCCGCTTCTCCCCGCCCGGGGACAGCGCCGGGGGCGCCCGGCCGGCGCTCCGCCACCCCGCGGCGCGGCCCGTCCCGCCTGGCCAGGAGGGGGCGGCGGGAGCCGGCGGCGCCCCAGCGGTGGTGGCTTTGCGCTGCCGTCCTGTGCCGGCGGCCGCCCGGGCAGCGGTTAGTGCATCAGCGTTGGCGGCGGTTGCGGGCGAGCGCTTGTTTCCCTGCGGGTGGCGCGGCGCGGGGGGCCGAAGGGCAGCGCTGCCGCCCGGCGCGGCGCGGCGCTTTGTTCCGGCAGAGCCCCCCCCTCTCCCCCCCGCGCCGGGTGCCCGGGGCCGCCGCCGCCGCTCGCGGACCGTCTCGCGTGAGGGCTCCGGGTGCGGGGAGCCCGCTGGGGAGCTGCCGCCTGCACGGGCGTTTCGTGCCCACGAGTTCAACGTGCAAAGATCTGCCTTACAAAAAGCATCACCGCAGTCCTGCCAATTTTTGTTTTTAATTATTTTAGTATAACGCTTACTGCATACGGACGTAAAATTCAATCACAAATGCTAAAACAGCACCGGGTTTGGACAGCTTATGGTTTTCTGTTACTGTGAATGATAATAGTAATATCATGGTAATTATGCATAATTTATGAGGCAGGTTTTATTTTTTTGATTGTCTTAAAGTTTTGGTGCTTAAATCAAGCCATTACATCTTGTAGAATATCCTTTGGCTCTGTTTGACTATGCAGGGAAGTAAAAATTTGCTCCCTGCATCTTTCTTCCTTTTGCTTCCAAAGGCTTGCTGTGTGTGTGTGTGTGTGTGTGTGTGTGTGTGTGTGAGAGAGAGAGAGAGTGAAAATAGGTTGTTATCCAAATGTTCTCATCCATTTCTCCCATGCTACCTACCTTCCTCCACAAAAAGTGGGTTTGTCGGAGTACTGGTTTTACCTCTTCTTCCTAGCCAGTGTTAGCTGGCCAAGCAAGGAGGAGAACACCCTTCTAAAAAGAGCCACAGAAGATATGTCTCTCCAGGGACACTTTCAAAGTGCTCTCACAATATGAGAAGTCATGATAGTGCACCCACTGTGATTAGTAGATGCATGTAATGGGACTAGTTAGATGTCCAAATTTGTAGTGCTTAATTTCACTTGTCTTGCAGTAATTCTTTCCAAATCAGTTGATCTTCCTTGAAAGCTGAGCACAAATAAATTGAGAAAATTGATGCTGTCTTTGAAATCCTTTAATCACAGGAATCTTTGCAGGAATCAATCACAAGATTATTCAATGAATAAGTGATGGTGTACCCCAAAACTAAATGTTCCTGTAAGATGTATATATATGTGGGGGTGAGGGGGGAGTCTACCTTATTTTGAATAGTGTCAAAGCTTGGATGACTTTGAATATAGTGTTTAAGAGGTTTCTTTAAAATACTTCTTTGGGACTCAGGCTATAAAACTTCATTTAAGAAACCTACTTTTGGAAAATTATGTGATAGTTTTTCATCATAGCAATAAAGTTACTACCTCTTATTATACTTGTCAAAAATTCATTTAAAAACTGTTACTGTTCCTTTACTCCTAGATTAATGTGACGTTTACTAGTTCATTTTATTTATATTCAGTTCATTAACAGTGAAACTCATGTCAGTGAGTCTTCTACTGTTTTTTTTTTTTCTTTTTGAAATAAGTGGCTTCCAAATTTACTTTGTTTGGCCTGCATGGTTGGAGTTTCTAAACAGTTCTTCATAAGTAAATGTTACTATATTTTAAAAAAAGAAAACTCTAGAGTTCTACAATGTGGTTCTCATCCCTAGTATTTTAAAAGTCACCTAAAGGAACACTGAAACCCAAGCCCTGGCCGTGACAGGTCTCTTAGATAAGCACTGTGCAAAGTGATGATAAGTCTGTCTTCTGAGATCTCTATCAAAGTCTTAGCTACAGTGCAGAGTAGGCAACTCTTGTTATTGGTGGGGTCACTGTATGTTCTTTGGAAGTCACTGGTAATACTGTAATCACAAATGACAGCTTTCATAAGCGCTGTTATAGTGTAGACCATTCCTTAAAGTAGCCTAAGACTTGTGGGGACAATGATTCCGTTTCATTCTTTTGAGTTACCTTGGGAGAGTAGAATGGTGGTTGGCAGATCTTACCAGGCTTCTCCGAGTCTTCTGATGGTAGAAGCATTAATGTTTTCCTCCACTGGAGTTCAGTGAACTATTTTTGATAGTAGATGGTAGAAATTTGAGGTGCCATGGTGCTGTCTACCAATAGCTGTAGGTGATAAGTAGCTCTTCGTATTAGTAAATGCTTATATACAACTAGGCGAAGCTGAGCTTGTGCAAAGTGAGATGGTTTTCATATGAAGAGGATAAGTATTTTGAAATTCTTTGTATTCTTAGATTGTTCTTCAGCAGAATGCCTGTTTTTGTAATGTTTAGTATATCCTTAGATGTTTCTACTAGTGGATTACAGGACTGTATAGTATTGTATCAGACCTGGTACTTGCTGTAGTTACTTGTGTGCCTGTTCTCTTCTGACAAGTCTGTTTTGCAGACAGTGTTGAGATCCCAGTGCTCCACTACAAACATTTGGGCTAATTCAGAATGCAAAATTGGCTGTCTCAGCGATATCGGCAGGCTGGAGCAGATTGCTCCGATTCCATTCTGTTCTTTGACACCTTAGAAGTACAGACTACTGGGTAAGGTTCCCAGTGTCAGTTCTGTCATTGAAGTCATATCATGACAAACAACTGAGGGCATTTTCCTTTTCCTAATGATATCCTCTTTGAGCTATGCTGTATTCTTTGGCAGTGTCAGCTAGCAGACTTACTCACATGAGAAGTTCTTGACTACAGAACAAGCTTTTAAAGCTTTGGAATGCCATACTTTGAGAATAAAAATGAATTTTTTTAATGATTAGGTGAAATGAATTAAAATTCTTTGAGTGATTTGAGTGAGGTAAGATTTCATTCATTTTGAAAAATAGACTAATTTCTGAGTAATTTTTTCCATGGAGGGAGGGGAAAAAAAAAGAAAAGGGCAGGCAGAGGAAAGCAATGAATGTAAAAAAAGGAATAGACATGCCAAAAAAAGAAGTGTTAGAAAAGATATACCAGTTGTTGTCCTTGTGGAGCAGGGGGCAAACCTTCCCTACAGATATACACACCGCCCAACAATCCTGTGTCCTGAAACATTACAGTCTTTATTTCCTTTGAAAGTATGAAAGAAAGTTTGAACTGAAACAGGAGAGTTCATGAGTCCCAAAATTTTTAAATGACCATATAGGGGTGTCTAGTAGGGGTACTTACACTATACAAGAGAGTGTGTGTGTGTGTGTGTGTGTGTATGCATGCATGCAGGTAAACACTTCTGAAGCAGTAGTCTAACCTGGGGTTGTAGCAAATCTGGACTCAATTTTCATTTATAGTTACTTTTGCTGCACAAACAGTTTGGCAACAGAATTCAGTTTCCTCTCCTTTCTTTCCGTGTTATAGTCTATCTGCATTTACCCTTGGCTGTTTCTTTTAATGAAAATGAGATCATATTAAGAAATGAAAACTGAAATTGTTAACCTAGCCTATGTAAAGGAAAAATTGAAAAGATGGAAATTATTTGGATAATGTATATTGTTTAGAATTTGTGGGGGGGGTTTAATTACTAAATTAAAACTTAGTTACCAAAGATGGTTTAGAAACTGTCCCTCATAGTTGCCTCTTCTTAGTTTACTCTTGGAAGAAAGATGTGGTTTTCAGTGAGGTCTCTTACTGGTGGGATCTCAGGTTGATTGTTTGGGTTTCGTTGTTGTTGATGATGTTACTTTCACTAGCAAAACTAAAAAATGTTTATTTTATAAAAAAAATACACATTTTACTACAAAATCTTTGCAGATACTGCTTTTACTCTGAAAAGAAGTAACTACCAGTCTCCATATTCTCAGAATTCCCAGAAGTTGTCTCCATTTTTTCTTGCCTTTTCCCACTCTCTTGCATATAACTTGCTTCCATTCTTCAATTTGGAACTGATTTAAAGAAATCCTGTACCAAACCTCAGTTATTTATTAAGTGACTTGGAATGACATTGTGTGTTTTGTGCTTGTCCGTCAACAATTTCCAGATTCTATGTTCTGCTAACAAATAAGGTTTGAGTGAAAAACAAAATTCATTCAAAAGTCGTTCTGGTTTATGCAACAGGTTTGTAAACAAATGTTTTGATTGCAGCATTACAATTCCTATCTGAAATGTGATAAGCATTGTTTTGTTCCTGCCAGATATGAGCGATTAAAGTTATTGCTAAATAGTACTTCAGAATATTTTGTTACCTTAGATAAGAGCTAAAAGAGAGAGACAGTACTTTTAAAATGAAGTTAAGCCCTGGAACAATGCTCTTCTGATAGCATAGTGTCAACAAACAAGCAGTGAGTTAGATGGACACCAGTTTAACACTCGTAACAGTAATAAATATGCATTTTTTTGAAAGGAGATTAGAGTGATTATTCATTTTAAATTTTTATTTTTATTCTTCACAGTATTTCTTCATAATCAGATTTTTGAAACAGCTGATGCTTTGCTATACTTTGTGCACTTGTGGTTTTCTTTTTTTTTCCTGTTTCCTGTCTGGGTTGCATAGTTCAGGTTTATATATATTTTGTTGTTGTTGTTGTTGTTGTTGTTGTTGTTGTTGTTGTTGTTGTTGTTGTTGTTCTCTCTCTTTCAATATGATGAATGGTTGGGTCAGCATTAATCTGTTGTCTTGGAACCTGCTACTTGATTACAGAAGGGCAGCCAACTTGTTTTAATTCTTACAGTGTGTTAAATGCATGATTTCAATCCCCCTTCGTCAAAAATGATAGCTACTTTCACCAAGAGATGATCTGATGACATTTTCATTCCATTCTTAAATATGAGCGGGTTTTTATTTGTTTTTGTGATTACTTGCAGGCAATATTTTTATGACAAGCCTCTGCTTATTTATTAGTAGGCCGAGTTTGTACAAAATGTTTTGGTGCCAATGGATCCTTATTCTTCTGGAGGGAGAAGCGTAGCACTTAATAGCTTTCTTTTTCTGAAGTGGTGAGCTTGTATGCAGACCTGCTGCACTGAAATATCTTTTAAATTAGTCAGCAGTTGAGTGCCATCTTATAATTAAGGTATTATTAACTGTGATTTAACTTTTTTTAAACTTTATAGAAATGTAGCTGTTAAAGTCAGAGTGTGTCATATGTGGTTAGACTCAGGTTGACAAGTCTAGTTTGACAATGTCCACTTCCTATTTGAAAGCAAATAGTTGAAATGATGCATATCTTAGCCACGTGACTTCCCATAAGGTGCCAGACTGTCTTATGCTCTCTGAGCTTCAGAATAGCAGGTATCGTAATACTGGGGCAAATCTGCAGCCCTGATTTCTGTCCCCTGCAGTGTAGATGGCATTTCAAATAACCCAGATAATGTGTAATCACAGAATCACAGAATCGCTGAGGTTGGAAGGGACCTCTGGAGATCATCTAGTACAACCCCCCTGCTCAAGCAGGGTCACCTAGAGCACATTGCACAGGATTGCATCCAGGCGCGTTTTGAATATCTCCAGAGAAGGAGACTCCACAACCTCTCTGGGCAACCTGTTCCAGTGCTCTGTCACCCTCACAGTGAAAAAGTATTTCCTCATGTTCAGATGGATCCTTTTTTTGTTGAAAAACATATTCGTTTATGACTAATACTTGGGAAGCTTCCAATTTTTTTTTTTTTTTTTTTTTTTTTAGCATGACATTATTTTAGGCCATTTGAGTACCAACAAGTTGATGTCAAGTTTTTGATTCACATTATGTAAATAAATTGAATTGAAGATTTCCTTGCAGGTCATGTTTGAAAGAATGGTTATAATTAAATAAATAAAGTTTGTGATGACTAAATTTGTTTGTACTAAAGGAGTGTGGGTGAGACATGGCAGAAGTTTTGAATGCTTTAGGATAGCTTTCTGAAGATGCAGACTAGAAACAAACCCTGGGAATGCATTAGATAATTTTTAGTTGCAATTATACAGATTGCATCACGTGGGAAAATGCCCATTCATGCTCAAGGTGGGAGCTATATAGTGTAAAGAGAACGTAGAGTCCTATAGCTTGACAACTATTGGAAAATTTCACATACAAAACATATTGTCTAGGCTTTTTTAAATTAAACAAAAAAACAACCCAAGTGTTCCAGGGTAGGCCTGCCCAGCATGCAGGTCAGGGATGGTGTGGTGTCCCTGGGGACATTTGGTGTGCTGAGAGCCCAGAAACCATGCCTGAGGTTTGGCTGGCCTGACAGCCATGCAGCAAAGGCTTCTGTTTGACCTCAGGCATCTGTGAAAATCAGCTGCTGCCTTTTCTGGCCATTAAGCAGACATATATTAGCTAACTAGTGTAACTGCATAGCTGCAGAGGAGCTGAAACATATGTATGCTGACTCTTGGCTGAAGTTCTTCTGTAGGTAATGCAAGTAAAATGTAATAATATTGTTGCAAACAGGGTATATGGCTTATCTAAAGAAATCACATTGTGGAAGAGTAGGATGCAGAAGCTCTGTAATTAAATGCTAGACTAAAATTACATCACTTTTATATTCTTTCTGATAATCCTGTGTGAAAACAATTTCAAAGAGCATTTTGTGTCTTTTGGTGCTTAGAAGACAATCTAGTCATTTAAATTAAGTGTATTGTCCATTTTAGACAGTGTAATATTTATAGCTTAAGTAATGTATTAGCTTTTAGATACTTGCGTATATGTGTGCACACATATACGCACCCACACAACGAAAGATTGTGTTCCCTTGATACTCAGTTTTGTGTCTCAGTTTAGTCTGTGTAGTCCAATGAATGTATTCTAAAGTTTAGGCAGAGAAGTGGTGGGGAACGTGTAACCTTTAAAACTTTCAGGGTGGGATAACACTCCTAGGGCAGGGGAGCTGGGTTTGCTGAAGCTACAGCCTACCGAGGGCTCTGCACAAGGCTCAGAACTGAACTCCTAAGATTCCACTTTAAGTAAAGAAGAAAAGAATGAACTCAAGATAAAGGGAACGGAGGCAGTGCATGTTTTATGAAGCTCCTTAACACCTTTTTGCTGCCCTTTTGATTAAAGAAGAACAAATAAATTATGCCTTAATACTGATGTATAAAAATAAATGTCTGTAGTTTCATAGTTATTTAAATAAACAGGTGATATATAATGATTAATGCTTGTTAATATTTGCCTTACTTCTGTCAGTATGCAAGCAATGGGCAAGTAAATGTCACACACCCAGAATGAAGATGCACTTGCGTATGATGGATTCATATTTGATCATGTATAACCATGTGATTGGATGTGCACCTGAGACTTGACTAAAACCCTGGCATTCTTAGTCAAAGATGCGCGTATATCCAGTCATGTTATAGCGATATATATTCATAGAATAGTGTGATGAATGTCACACATAGCCAATTGTGTGATATGGGAAGGAGTTGTCACTCTCAGGAGAAGTAATGAAAGGAATAGGATGTGGCCTGCTTAGTCTGCCACATGCTTGCGTGTGGTTCCTTGAATCAAGGAGTATTGTATAGGCATCTGTTCAGGTGCATCAAGTCTTTAGGCTGGCTGCCTTTCCTCTGAAGGGTCTTCTAGAGATATATACTGAAGTTTCAGTAGAAGTGGGTTGGATGTGTCTTTCATTGGGAGAATTGGAAAGAAAGAAATAAAGAAATTCCAGCGCATAGAGTAGATGACTGTAGTAGCATGGATTTCCTGCCTAATAATAGAATCAGTGAATTCTGAATGGCAAATGGCATGAAATTACATGTTTCTACTGATTTTGTGCACTAGATTTATTTCATTTAATGTGCATAAACTTGACCTTTCAAGGAAGTTAATGTATGAAATACGTTCTACATGTAAGGGGTAAGAGGCTAAAACTGCTGGTTTTTACAKGCAGTAGGTTAGTGGACTAGAGGACGGTTTGAGTTTTGTATAATCTGTTTGTAAGGATTTATAGTACATGCTAGAAATGAGTTTTAAGATTTCATGTGCAGCTTAATTAGCCTTCAAATGTATATACATTTTGATGTGATACTCAGGTGCACAGTAACATACTTCTTTTTCTACATATCTTCCTTATTTGGCATACAGAATGAACTGCTTATTTTACAAGCAGCTTCACATGCACACACATACACACACAGAGATGTTGTTGTTGTTGTTGTTGTTTTCAAACCTTTGGGTGGTTGGTTTATGCCTTACCTCCAGCCTGAATGAACTGCCTAGGCCTAGTGGCCATCTTTGTAATGGGAGAGTGATTGGCAAAACATCAGTGAAAAACCCTCTCAGGGTGCATTGTTATCCCCTTTTGCAGATGAGAACTATGATGCAGATTGCTACAAGACTTCTCATGGCTCRTAGAATAATGTGTGCAAAGCTCAGCTTTCACTGTTTTGTGGCTGCAGGTGCTCAGAATGTCTGTAAGTCAAATGACATTGTTTCAGGTTGAAGACACAGAAAATGAAGAACATACAAAAGTCACCTCTTCAGGAATAAATGGCTAGTATCATACAGAAAAACTGTGGTAGTTGAAGGGTTAGTGTCCTGTTAATCAATGCTTAGTGGGCTTGATTTTCAGGAATCACCTGCTACAGGCTCAAGATTGGTCCGTCCCAACAAGCAGGAGATCAAGCATAGGCAGCAGGAGGGCCTGCATGGATGAACAAGAAATGCCTGAATAAACTCAGATGTAAAAAGGAAGCATACARGAGGTGGAAGCAGGGACAGGTGACCTAGGAGGAATATAGAAGCACTGGCTAAGCGTGCAGGAATGGGATTAGGAAAGCCAAAAGCCATCTGGAGTCAAATATGTTGAGGGACTTGAAGGACAACAGGAGGGGCTTCTACAGATACATCAGCAGCAAATGAAAGGCTAGGGAAAATATGGATCCACTGCTGAAAGGGCAGAGGACCGGGTAACAAAGGACATGAAAAACGACAAGGTACTCAGTGCCTTTTCCTAAGTCTTTACGATAATTTCCTTCAGGAATCCCAGGCCTCTGAGACCAGTGGAAGAGTCTGGAGCAAGGAAGACGTACCCTCAGTAAAGGAGGATCAGGTCAGGGAACATTTAAATAAGCTTAACATGCACAAGTCTCTGGGACCTGATGGGGTGCACCCACAGGTGCTGAGGGAGCTGGCCAATGTCATTGTAACTCTACTCTCAATTATCTTTGAAAGGTCATGGCAGTTGGAGGAGGTTCATGAAGACTGGAGATGGCCCTCTATGGTGAGATGACTGGCTTGGTGGATGAGAGGAGAGCAGTGAATGTAGTTTAACTTAAGTAAGGCTTTTGATATTGTCTCTCATAAGTCTCATAGAAGAACTGATGAAGTATGGGCTAGATAAGTGGACGGTGAAGTGGATTGAAAACTGGCTAAAATGTTGGTTTTAAGTGGTTATAATTAGCAGCACAAAGTCCAGTTGGAGGCAGTCATGGATGGTGTACCCCAGGTTGTGTACCCCCAGTATCAACCCTAGGGGTTGATACTGGATCTAATCCTGTCTAACATCTTCATTAATGACCTGGATGATGGGACAGAGTGCTCCCTCAGGAAGTTTGCAGATGATATAAAATCAGGAGGAGTGGTTAATATGTCAGATGGTTTGTGCTGCCATGCAAAGAGACCTCAACAGGCTGGAGAAATGGGCAGAAAGGTATTTCATGAAGTTCAACAAAGTCCTGCACCTGGGAAGGAATAACCCCATGTGCCATTACATGCTGGGGGCCAACYTGTTGGAGAGCGACTTTGCAGAGAAGGCCCTGGGGGTCCTGGTGGACAATGAATTGACCATGAGCCAGTAATGCCCCCTTGCTGCAAAGAAGGCCATTGGTATCCTGGGCTCCTTGAAGAAGAACATTGCCAGCAGGTCGAGGGATATAATCCTTCCCCTCTACTCAGTGCTTGTGAGAGATATCTGGCGTGCTGGGTCCATTTCTGGGCTCCCCAGTACAAGAGAGACTGGAGCGAGATGCAGATTAAGGGTGCAGCCATTAATGAACTTTAATCATGCATGAGTTTCTCATGGAAGATCACTAAACAATTGGCACTGATCATAAAAAGCAAATCTGATTTGAGTGCAGTAAGGGAACCAGAGTGTTTTTTACAACTAAAAAGCTCATCAGGAAGAAAAGTAGAAAGACTATAATTGTTCTAACTATAAGTAGTTTCATTCACTTTCTGTGTTTATTTAGTTTTAATTGTAAACAAGAAGTTTTTAATGCATATTTTTCAGAACAGGCAATTTGTGTATATAAACAGAGTTATTGAGTCATTTTAGTTCAAAATAGCTATATAACACACATGCTTTTTATTCTATTTCATTGTTCAAACATCATCTTAATGAACTGTTTTTCTACCACTGGGATTAATGGTTAAATTTTCACAAAGTTTTTGTAGGAAACTTAGCTTGTGTATTTATACATTAGCAAACTCTTAATTGTTACACTACTATAAGTGTGTGCTTGTGTGTTTAACTGTCTATTAAAAGAAAAAAAAACTCAAAGGGAAAGAATGTTTTATTTGTATATTAGACAGATATAATACAGGAAAATAGATTTAAAAATATGGAACAGATTGTATAAAGGCTATAAGCAAGTGTCCTTTTAAATATTTGACTTTCCTTTAAATTCAGTGACAAGTTAATGCTAAATTTTACATGCAAACCTTAGAACTGATCTATTAAATGTGCTCTGTACAATATACAGATTCTGAGTTTATAATGCTTATTTGGGGGATAACGACATTTCTGTTACGTGTTACCCAGAATTACTGATAATATTGGTATGTTCTTGACCTTTTTGCTTTTGCTAGTGTTCACATATTTCTCTTGGTGTCTTCCATATTAAATATTTATTTACCTCAGTACGTTTCTGGAGGTTTGCAAATTATTAGCAGAAGATCATTCAGCAGAGAGAGATGGAAGAAACTTTCTTCTTTCTTKTTGTTGTTGTTGTTGTTGTTGTTGTTGTTGTTGTCATATGCTCAACTTCTGGATCCAAGTGCATCAACATACCCGTATTTCATTTCATATTGCCATGAAGCAGCACAAGCCGTTAAGGTGTACTCATGAGTTCAGCAGATTTTACAGTTATTATTCACTACCGTAGCTTTACAAAGCATCTTGAACTACATACTTTTTATCCACATAGCCTAATCACAAACATGATTTAAAAGGCTGAAGGTCTTTTGTTTTTGTTTTTAAATCAACATACTTGTTATTGTGAGAAATGCATTGGGTTAATATTCACGATAGGTGTGACTTGAGTTTTTCCTTTCTTGTCATGAAATTTTTTGAATCTTGTGTATGTATCTGTTTATAAATCTGTATAAAAAATCTGTGTATCTGTTTATATTAAAAATCCTGCTGTATTTTTACAGGCTATGAGAAGCCAGATGATGTTTCAGAGAAAACTTCTTTGGCTGATCAAGAGGAATTGAGAACTATATTCATCAATCAGCCCCAGTTAACCAAATTCTGCAATAATCATGTCAGGTATTAACTCCAATGTTAATAGGTATTTAACTGCAGAATGACTAGGACAGCAGAGCTGTTTCTTTTACAGACCTTACCTTGAGAATTTTTAAGAACAGAGTGGGGAAGGTCTGGGTGAGAAATTAGAGGGCATACTTCAGCCAGAAAAGCATCATTTTCACAGCTACACCATCAGCATGTCCCTAGATCCCGTAGAGTACAGATTTTTTCTTCAACTGTCAGTTCAGTTGAAGTTCCGTTCATCTTTGAATGTATTTCTGGCAGTACAGAGTACTTTGCTTGAGCATGGCATTGTTTATGCTTTAGGAAGTCTGCACCTTTTTCAGTTAACCAGCTACAGGGATGCTGTTGTTGCTTATGGAGCTATTCTTGAATTTCCAGTGTGGGCTTTAGGCCGTTGCTGAGTATTATATATTTTTTTTTCTACTGAGTTTTAAGTAATATACTAAATACTTATAAGTATGGTATATTTAGATCTGATAATGTCCTTCAGTTAAGCTATTAAAATTAAAAATAAGTGAATAGCAAAGATATCCCTGTTCTAGCTAGGTGTGTTTTATGAAGGTATCTTTGACATATGTAGACATTTTATAGACAGTAAGAATAAAGCCATTTTTCTATGAACTGGAGATACTTTATAATACTTTTTGTTTGTATACCCAACTGTTATCCTTACTGTCTTTTTCTTTGTTTTGCAGCTAAGCTTTTTACACAATATATTAATTCCTTCTTTGAATAGCCCATTTTATGCTACATTAAAGGAAATGTTATTAACTTAAAAAAGAGGTTAACATATTCTTATCAGTCTTCTGCCTGTCAGTTTTGGACATTGGTATTGTTTTAGGATGATAAATGCTAGCAGTCTGTTCTTAAACAAATGTAATGCTGACATAGAGCCAGGAGTCTGTTTTGTGTGCATGGTTTAGCTAAGATTATTGCAGTAAGGCTAAACTGTTTTCTGCTCTTCCAGCCTAGCAGAGCTACACTTAATATCAAATGTTTTATCAGTCAGAAGAAAAGTAAACTTTCATTTCAGTGAGGGGTACAGTTTTCCATATCTTAATAGCATTTTATAATTTTTAATTATTGCTTAAATGCACCATTTAAATTCAGTTGATCCTGTTGTTAGAGTTTTTAATCTTCAGGACACATTGAATCAGGCAAATTCATACCCACCTTTTTGTGGTCCAAAGTGGTGTCTGTAAAAATCTTTACTGTTTTAGGCAAAATGAATCTGGCAGCTAGATTAGGACTCAGTGAAGGCTCTGGTTTATTTGAAAGCTTGTATAACTGAGAGGGAAGGAATATATTTGAAGAGTTTCCAGTACTATAATAAGGGTTCATGTTTTTGTTTTTCTGTCTCAGCACTGCGAAGTACAACATAATCACATTCCTGCCAAGATTCCTTTATTCCCAGTTCAGAAGAGCTGCTAATGCATTTTTTCTTTTTATTGCATTACTTCAGGTAAGATCAACAATAAAATGCTAGTGTTTGAGACCTATTGAGGACATTTATGCAGCAGACAGTGATGCTGTCTTTCAGCAGAGATATTGAAGTTGGTATAGCTTTCTTTCTGAGCTAGTTAGCCTCACAGAATACTATATCATGTAAACATACCTTTAATAAATGCTTTTTTTTTTTTAATCCTTGGGGATACCTGTTTTACAGAAAAATCTGTGTAAGAATTCTGTTAAGAATAGCTGAAATGTCACTTGAAAAAAGACTGTTACAGGAAAATCCTGTTTAAAAATATCTGTTGTACACAGAAAAATGTTGCATGTAATTGCTGTTTCTCGTAATGGAGGGTACTGCCTAACAACCTGAACTTTCTGCACTTTAAGCCTGTTTTACTCATAGAAATAGTATGTTTTCAGGGGTAAGAGAATTGCTGCTGAGGAGAGGTGATTATTTGTAGACTGTAGCTGATAAGGATTGAACTTCAGCTGTGGGGTTTTTTTTTCCTGTTTTGTTTTCTTTTTTTAGAAACAAGGGGTTCCTGAACTACACTAGGTATTTCACATTTGGATGCTAGTTAGCTGCACTGATTGGGAAGAAAGCATACTGTCTGTCTTGTATCATCACTGTGGTTTCATTCAGTATGAGTTTGTAAAGGTCTTCTGTGAAATAACTATCCCTGACCCAGCTTACTGAGACTTTTTTGAAGTACATAACTTTTTTCAGATATACTGGAATATTTTAATTTTGCAGTAATTGGTTGATAAAGTTAAGGCAGACTGTGTTTTTTGTATAATATTTTACAAATGTTATAGCTGATGATGAAAAATTGAACTCTGGGAAGGGACAATGATAATTACCTTTGGCTAGTTCTGTATTCTAATAATATTTGATAGCAATTATGCAAAAAATGTGCTTTTAATGCATATTTTATAATGTGTTGATTTGTCTGTTGTGGGGATCATTGTGTTAGGAATTGATGTAAGAAAAAAAATATATACTAAAATAAAAGCACTGCCATGTGTACTTTTTTTCCCCTCGTTTCAGATGTTTCAGCARGTGAATGTTGATTCCTCTGTAGACATTCAAGTTTCTTTGCTTGGAAAGGATGAGTGCTTGGAAAAGTTTCTTAGGATGCATCTGCACAGAGTGCTTACACTTTTTTTTAATTTTGTAGAAAACRAGAAATCTTAAGTTCAGCATTTCATTAGCTTTGTCTGCCTGGAAACCTGTGGCTTCTAAAGAAGCAGCCTCTTGAACTTATCTGGCATCTCAAGGTTAATCCAATTGTGCAGCAGCATTTCTTTTGTTGCTTTCCTTAATCTGGTGCCACTGTGCAAGTCATTCCAGAAGATGCAGAATGTGAAGTTTCAGAAGCTGTCTGAGACTTGGCATGATTGGGTGAGAACTTAGCAGGTGGGTGTTTGCAGTGTTGTAGGAAGAAGGATRTGATGAAGGAATTGTGGACTTACACGCCATCTCTATCAGGCTGTCAGTGTGAGACCAGAGTGCTAGGAAAGGTAATGGAACTGCAGTATGGGGTGGTGCTCCTTTGCTTTCACGTCTTGCCTGGAAAACAGGGTGTAATTGAAATGGGGACACTTGGGCATACATGGAGAGAGGAAGGTAAGGTTAGAAGAGCTGGACAAGTACCTTGTCTCTTTGCCACGTAGCCAACACATAGGCGCTTGCCCCACATCAACTTATTTCTGTCTGGTTTCCACTTAAATTTCTTGAAAAGTGTTGTCTTTTGCCACCACTGCACTGTGCATTCAAAAGAAAATGTCTACAGTTATAATTAATATTGGTTGTTTTTCAAAACTTTTAATGATAAATTGAGGATATGTTCTAAACAGGTTGAGGCAACACTTATTAGTATACTCTGTTCTTCAGAGATCTCCTTTTAGTCATACTGGCTGCATTACCTACTATAAATCTGTTCAAGCAGCAATTCTCTCACTAATTAACATTGCCATTGAAAACTGTAGACAATATACAGATAATTATGGATGATGAGGCATCAATGTATATCATACAAGTAGCTGTCTCCTCCCTGTACCTGTACTTTCTTATCAAAAACATATTCCTTTTGATAATCTGGCAGAAAGTTGCTATTTGAGATTTGTCAATTAGCAACTAGTACAAAATATCTGTTATAAATTAAAACTGTGAGGAACTAAAAATGCCTTTGACTTGTATCTACTCTGATACAAATCTGTAAACTGAAAAAAAACCTGTATTTTATAAATACATATTTGATTTGAAACACTGAAAAAGAAGGTGAATTTTCTGCAAATACTAAAACCTCTGAAAGTAACTTCACTGAGTACTATTTAAAATGTAACTTTCTGTTAATTGTAGCAACTTCTTTTGATTCTAGCACAATGATCCTCACTTGGAAATAATCAACAGCCTGTGCAAGTTCTGCTTCTTGCAATAAAAATATATTTTTAGCTAGGAATACAAACAAAATTTTTCTCTCTCTTTTTCTTTTTAATAGCAAATTCCAGATGTATCACCAACAGGTCGTTACACAACATTGGTTCCTCTCTTATTTATTTTAGCTGTAGCTGCAGTCAAGGAGATAATAGAGGACATTGTAAGTATTTCATAGAAATATTTTGTAAATAACTTTCAAATTTTGATAGATTATATTGCAGAAATTTTGTTGAATAAATATGTGTGAAACCATTCTTGGCTTCTGGATGTTGTTGAAAGCTTCTAAAGCTACTTCTGAGGATGAAAATCTTTAGAATATGGTGTTATGCTTTGAAAGTGCTTACTCTATCTAGAAGTGATAACACCATGGTAAAACAGGGATTAATGTTTATTATATAAGGTAATTGTTTTTTAAGTAACTCATTGTAGTCAAACAGTGTCATTAATGAAGTATAAGCATATTGCAGGTAAAGTGTGATTTGGAACCAAAACTAGTAGGTTCTACTGACTCCAAAGAGCCCAGTCAAGTGCAGAGCATTGCCAATTTTCTCAGACAAGGGCTCTGATAAAAGAAGATTGGAATTTACTGAATTCATCCCAGGTGGAATCTCCTTTAAGTAACCTTTTCAAAAATTATCTGATTAGACAAGTTGTTTTTTTCTTCCTTCCTGAGCAGAGTCCTTTATTCCCACTAATAACACTTGTGAGCTGGATTTAACTTCAACCTCTGAATGCTATACTAAATTTTAACATTTTATAGATTTTTTTTTTTTAATTTCTAGTTTTTTAGTGTTTCTCATGCTATGATCATGCCAAACCAGTGTGTAAACAAGTCTCATATTTTACCCACAATACTTTACTCACTGGTGGAGCAAGTAGTAGTTTTCCCTAGCAATGAAAGGAGCTTCATTTTGGCAATGAGAATCTCCTCAGCATCTAAGGTGCAATCAGTGCTAGTATTTACGCTAAATCAGCAGCAGAGTGARCCTCTGTTCAGTTTGAAGCACGGAGAAGAGGCAAAACTTAGCAGTGCTAGACCATAGGATAAACCTGCTCAGGAAGAAATGAATTTCTTACTCCTAGGTATTTTGTTTAAACTAGTATTTTCTTAACCTTTTTGTAGCCAAAATGAGTTTGACTGTGCCTTGAAAATGCTGCTGTTTATAGCTGCATCAAAAGATTTTTATCAAAAGTTTTCTTAACAACTATGTGGAAGCTGAGAGATACCATTGCCTTTGTGGTTGTGGGCTGGGTTGTTTTTTTTTTTTTTTTTTTTTTTAAAACTCTTCCCCCTCCCCCCCCCCCGGAAGTCTGTAGGGCATTTGCATGGAAGTTAAGTCATATGTTCACTCAATAATCATTGCCTGATTTGTAATTTAAACCTAATGCCTGTTTGAAGAATGATTCCATGATTTTTTTTTTTTTTTTAAATCATATCCCAGTTGTGGTAGAGGGCAAGGTTATGATACATAAATAGTAATATGGTACATAAATACAGCACTTCTGTATCTAAAGGAACTTGTCTACATAGTGACTGCCCACATGGGAGGATATTTTAGTATTACACTGTTAACCTGGAACTGGAGGTGATTTTTCTTGATGATCATGACTATGCGAGTAATTTATAGTTCTGTTAAAATGTTTTTAAATCAGTTTACTGAATTCATGAGTGGGAGGGAGTAATAAATGTAATGTTTATCTTAAATGTGAAAGCTTTTTTGTGTTAACAGGCGTCATTAACCACTGTGCATTTTTAATTCAGAAAAGACATAAAGCTGATAATGCAGTGAACAAGAAACAAACTCAAGGTAGGAATTTTTTAAAAGCCTCTTAACTGCAGTTTGAAGAGGGTTGTTTTTGGTTTGGTTCTTTTTTTGCAAATGGTAGTAACATAAYTGAGATGCTGAGTTCACAGGTAATTGAGCTGGAAACTGCTCATGCAAATTACTTCAGAATTTGGAACCTAAACATTTTAAATGACAATTTGAAGTCATTTTGCAATCACAAAACAAAATACAATCTAAAAAAAATCTGTAAGGTTCCTAAGAAACTTTAGAATTAACTCACTTAACACAAGTGATACTGTAGCTGTTAACTGAGCTAATCACAACTCTGGATTCAGTGGGACCAAGTTATGATGAAAAGTCTGTGAATATGTAAGTTCACAAAACATATTTTTATTTAACCAGCAAATTTGAAATAATTCAGTTTTGGAACACTTTGGAATTGGAAGGAAAAGCCATAAAATTGAACTTTTTCTCCATGCTGCTGCAAAACTCTGGCTAAAGATGGATGGAAGCATTTGTGGGTTTGTGGGTAATGAAGGTGATACTAGCTAATATGTCCTATAATGATAAAGACACTTTGTCAGGCAGAAAGTCCAAGTTAAATTCCCACTTCACTGCTCTTGAACTTCTCATGTTAGCTGTTCTAAGGTAAGCTTTTCTTGATAGGGCTGGTGCTGTTATTTTAACAGAGAAGGACTGGGTTTCCCRTGATTTTGATGTTAACATATTTTATGCTTTTCACAGAAGAGAATCCTACAGCTAGATGTGGAATCTTGCTTATTTAATAGAAAGCAAAACATATACTTAAGTTTTTTAGGGAGGATTGCACTCATTGACTAAAGATATTATATAATCAGAATTGCCTAACACTGCTAGCCAATAGAAATTTTTATTATTTCAAACTCTACATTTTAAAGCCTACATAAATTGTACATGAATTGTAAGTTTACTATAAAATTTATGTAAAACAGCATGAACTTCAGCAACAAATGAGCTAGTAGCTCAATAAGAGATATGGAAGAGTAGGTAGGGGCACAAAACACCCGATTCTGATGAATATGTTGACTGAAAGCGCTGGAAATTTCCTAGTCTCTAGTTGCTTAGACCATAAAGCATCTCAGCATACTTTCTACGTTGGACATTTCTGGTAGATGTTTTAGGTAGAGATAGGAGAGATGTTTAGGAATATTATCCAGAGAACAGAACTGGAGAAACAGATAATCTCATATCTGTACATAAAAACAAAGACAAGCTTAATGTAGATGTCAAATTCTTTCATCAAGCATTCCTAGCTTTTGAGATTGTGAACAACTATAATTAACAGTGAATCTTCAAGTACCTTTTCAAACTTTCATCCGGAGCGTACAAAGTTTTAAATAAATAGAAACCTGTTGTTTTACTGTCTTTCCAGCCTCCTCTCCTTGGTTACCTCTCAAGAGGTTCTTTGGTGACTATTCCTAAAATTCTGGGTGTACAAAAAGCATTTTTGGGTTGAAATGGTAATGAGGATACACAAAATATTGCTGACACTGAAAAAGAAGGGGGTTTTTTTTATGCTAATGGTGGTTCATATGATCACAACACTGACCTTAGTGTACTGCTGTCAAAGCAGTTATTTAGAGTTAATCAGTATGGTACTCTATCTTTTTTTATATCTATTCAGCAGTTCTGTAGCTCTGAAAAGTAGCCATATGTTTAATGTATTATATATCCAGCCCCACTTTTGGTTATCTTTTAAATATGTAAAATCGTTAATGAAATGGCATATGCATGCAGRGATCTGTATCTGGGTTTCCATTCCTTTGCCTGTTCTTAAATGACCATCATTTAATTCAAGATACAGTTAACCTTAAGTAATTAACTTTCTGAACTTCTGTTACTATAAATACCTTTTGCAGAAGATTTTGATTTACTAAGCTGCATTAGGGATGATTTGGTTACTCCAGGCTAAATAGCTAGACACCAAGACACAGTCACTCACTCTGGTACAGTGAAGCATGCATTCCTGCAGTGTGGTGAAGAAAACTTCTGTCAGGGAGATGGACCATGCCTATCCACAACCTTGCTTTTGAAATCTAGTTGTTAGAGATATAGCTGAAAAAATGGGGGATATGGATTTGAAAGCCAGGCTTCTAAGGCTATGACTTTTTATGGGCGAGTTCTCTAACAGTTATATAAAAGGCGAATTGCAACACCACTTCTTTTTTTCTTTTAAGAAAACAGATTTGATTGAATGCCAGTGTATGTTAATTGTGCTAACAAGCTTATTGGATCAAGCTAAGGGTAGAGTACTCCTGCGATTCCAGGTCTCACAATACATTCCCATGACTCATGTGTTTGTGAGTTCATTTTAACTAGCTACACTAGACAAACCCAGCAAAAAAACCCAACAGTTTCCTACCATTTAGTGGGTTAAACTGTCTCATCAAAGAGTCTAACCAGCACCGGTGCCAGCACACATTAAGCTATGAGAGCATGCACCTTTGCATGGGGTGGGGGCAGAACAGGAACTCCCCTTGGCAGTGGCAATGCAAAGCTGCACTTCTGGCTGCACTTTTTAAGAAGCTCCTGGACACCTCTGGCAGCTTATTTACATTTTGGACCCACAAAACTCCACTGTCATAGTTATGCTGTTAAGGGAATGGAAACAAGTAGTTGGTGGCAGTTATCGAGTCTCTTGAGTTACTTGGGACAATATTGCTACCAGTCCTCACACTGTGGATCCATAATTTTCCCAGTGAAAGGGAATGGTTTGTCAAAATAGATTTTGTATGTTGATAGACTGATTGGTGAGACAGTCATGAAAATATCTTGCTTACTGTCTGAAAGGGAGGCTGCTCCGTTTACTGTTCCTAAGCATATCGGCACTAATACATTTGGGAGAAAGGGCTGAGATATTTTTTAACCTTTTCCTAAAGAATTGTTAACCACATTAATTGCTGGTTCAGAGAAATCCTTGAGGTATGCAAGAAGTGGGGTCAATCCAGGCAGAATCGCAAGGGCGATTTCCATATAAAGGCGATATGTATTCTCAGACTTTGATCCACTTCTGTGAAATAAGCACATGCTTTCATAATAATTGGATTCTGATTAGGTACTTGGATAAGCATCCTGACAGTTTGAAAGCTGGGAGCCACAGTGAAGGAGAGCAATCTCCTGAAGCTATCTGAATATTGATAAATGTCAGTACATTTGCTTTTCATTTTATTTTTCACATCAATCCTCAATACCTTTGTAAGTGGTGTTAATAAAGATTTCATATTTATCATTCTCCAAGAACATAATCCTGGCAATTAACTGGCAAACAGGACTTTGTTTTTTGTATTGTAGTAGCTGTACTTAAAACTAGGGTAGTGGAGTATACCTGCAAATATTCATTACAATGTCAGGGAAATCCTATACTAAATCTTATACTGAATGGCACGGGTTGATTTGGGGGACTGATGATATGCTTATGGAGGTGATGTCTCCAGATGACTGAATTTATCCTGAAGTTCCATGGCATGCCAATAAAAGTAAGAACACCTGAATCCTAAGCCTACTGGTAACTTTGTAGAAACCTTTTTTAGGACATGATCCTCTTGTCAGTATTTAACTGAGCAAATGTATATTCTTGAATTGATTTCCCTCCCCCCCCCCCCAATAATTTCCTAACTTTTTTTTTTTACTTTGGAACTTTTTATTCTGATTACTAATTTTTTTTAGAAGACATCTCTCCTGATATGATACAATGCACATCAGATTTAATTGATACTCATATCTTGTAAAATGTCATGATTCACTTTTGTAATAAGTTTCTACAGTACAAAAACTGTCATACAAAATACATATTATATAATTGAGGTGCTTTACCAGAATTTATGGAAACACGGCATGCTGTAAAGTGCTGTGTGAATGTGCTATGTCAGTACAGCTTTTATTAATGACTTTAACATATACCTGTATGTTATTTATTTGTACAACTGGAGAATTTTCCTTTCTTTTTTTTTTTTCAGTACTACGGAATGGTGCATGGGAGATTGTCCACTGGGAAAAGGTGTGTGTTTTCTGGGGATTTTTAGAGCATAATACAATTTTCATATTTGCTTTATTTCTCCAAATAATCATCATTAGTAAGAATGAACTGGTATCATGGGAATTGCATAATTTGTTGTATTTTATTTTTCATGTTTGTTAATAATTGTCTCTTAAATACTTGTCTCTTAAAATGTACTTTTAAGTCAAGTCAGTTCTGGTGGCATGAGTGAGGCAAAACTGCCATTAAATGGTGGGTTTTAAGTTCAGTGAAAAATCACCTGAATAATATGATTGACTTAAGGTTATTCACATATGGCAAGATTTTGCTGTTACTTAGAACTATTTGTAGTAGTAAGCAAGAAACTTCTTTCTGGGAAGTAGTTACTTTGTGTATTTGCAGATTTGTTTGGCTTAAAGCATGAGAACTTTAAAGACTGTTAACATTTATACCTAGAAAGTTGATTTATACAGTCCATCTAGTCCCTTAGTTTTTTTGGTTTCCATACCTGAAAGCTTGAATAAAATTTGTCCCACAATGATTTGGAGGCAAGATTCAATGGAATTAGGTTTATAAGTTTGGGAAAACCAAAATGAGGACTATAGTGTGAAGCAACAGAACTGTGATCTTAGGGAGATGAGTTTCTTCTTTAACTCAGCTTCACTCTACCAGTAAAATATTTATTCCAATAACTAGCAAAAGTAAAGAAATGTGTAGGACAGGTTAAAGGATAAGTTTCTGAAGAACTGCAGTGACCTTTGAGTACTAATGCCTATAGGCTGCTTTAAAAGTGTTTAAGTTTCTATCAGTCTTTTTAGCAAATTCAGCGATTTGAATATTTACTCTGCTTAAAACAAAGGGATAGTGTAATTTGTTTGAGACCATTAACCAATTCCCAGTTTTCTTTCAGGTAGATGTTGGAGATATAGTTATAATAAAAGGCAAAGAGTATATACCTGCTGACACTGTACTGCTCTCATCAAGGTAGAGATGCCCACTGATGCTTATAGTGTAGAGGCTGGTTTCTCTACCCTGCATTTATTTATTTATTTATTTATTTTGTGATTGCTCCAAGGAAATAAGGTATAAACAAAAATGCTGCTTCTCTCAAGTGTATTTTTTTGTTAATTTGGGCACTTATAATTTCAGGCAATGTTTTGTAAATTGTGTCAATTACAATTTTAAAGTTATACTGGCGTTTTGTTTACTCCTAAGAAAAACTTAGTATGTTACTTTGGTGTTGGATATAATAAAAAAGTCTGAATCTCTGCCTAAACATTGGATCTCAGCTGCTATATTTAACCAGGTTGGCTTTTTGATAGGTACATAACAAATTGAATCTTTAAAACAAATCAAAATGTGATATATTACAGGCAACAGAAATGAATTTTAACAGATATAGTCGCCAGTTTTGATAGTTGAATCAGGAAAAAAATGTTAATGTAAGATATAAACCATCAAATTAGCAGTGTCTTTATGAACTGAACATTCAATTTACTCTGTAACATATACTTTGAATAATTTCATATACTGAAAGCAAGACTTAATTTATATAATCTAATGCTGTGACTCTCTTACATGGACAATCAGAGGTTGTTTATCATCATTTCCTTGGACAGTTTTATTTAAGAAATCCACATCTTCTTATGTGGAAGATGCACATTTTTCAACATCTATTTGATCAGGTCAATAGACAGAGTTGTCTAAGATTTTTTTACTTAGGATTATTTTAAAAAGATCAGTTGTATTTCACTTTATTGTTAGATATTTTACTTTGAAATTACATACATCTGTTTTGTGATAAAAGTGGAAACATTACTGAAATGCATATAATTATGGATTAGGTATAAACATTCTATGGTCCCATTGACATTAATGAATCTGCTAATACATACAATTAATAAGGTTAGGATCTTATGTGTGTCTGTGACAGATTCTGGTGAACACTAGTACATGATTTATTCCATCTTCCATTATAGCTCAAAATTTAGTGTAGTTATTTCTACAGTATTTCTAACAAGTTGTTATCAAGTTTAAAATAGTTGCCGGCTAATTCTGTAAATTCTCCCATGGTCTTTATTTGTTCAATGCTAATGTTTATCATAACTTCGGATGTTTTCTCATTAGGTATCTTCTATAAACCTTTTACTTCTCTGCTCTGAGAAGCATTTTTAATTTCTATTGGTGCTTCTCCACCAATATCTTCGTGGACAATACACCAGGTGGCAAGAACACTTGTTCTGTTGGCCTGATAATAGCTTCTTGCATGCCAACCATCATGAGCTAACCCTCATGTCTTGTATTAATTAGTGTAGGCTAACCAGTTTACATCATCTCAGAACAGTTTCATTATACTCCTCCTAAAAAAACTCCTGAAGTTAGAGAGCCTAGTCTTTACCTAGATTTCTTCACTGTTATGCCCTTTTTGATTTGGGAGGACACTTGTGTTACAGTGTTCTCCTGTCGTATTTGTATACGCTCAAAAATAGAAACTGCTTGTAAAGCCTGCTTTCTGCGCCTCCTCCCTCGGCTCCCCTCCCCCAATAATCAAACACTGTATCTTGGTATTTTGCAATAAGATTTAGCTGCTACTGGACTTGTCAGGACTGTTTTCTTCTTTGTTTCAGCTCACTTTTTTATTTCCCCTTTGTCAGAACATTGTGTCCCAACGATGATTATCATTCACCTTGAATTCTCCTGTCAGACTTTCTTCTAGGATCCAGCTTGCCAAGATGACTCATTGATTCCTGATTGCTTCTCTGGGCCCAGTTCTGAAATTCTTACAGCTAAAACTTCTTCCTCAGCGGTATTACTGAAGACCTGTTGTAACCTTTCTTCCAGGAGAGAACCTTCTGCTTCTGCATCACCTCTATCTGCTTACTAACATGTACTCTCCTTCTCAAAGTCTCATCTTCATATGGTCACATATTCACCAAGAAGACCATGTCATCAGTTCTGGTTTCTAGGTGTTTATTGATGGCCAATTACATTTTAGGCTTCAACAGTAATGAGAGTCTGTCGGCCTGATTTTTTTTTTTCTAACTGATATAATCTGGTTCTTTTTGCCAGCAATAGAAGTTTCTGGGGAATAAGGGGATCTTAATTATTTTAGGAAACTAATCTCTTGCGGTGGAAGGACTCAGACCTCCAAGGCTTAATTCGTTTTGTTCTTTCCAGTTCAGTGTAAACTGAAACTTACAGAATTGAAACTGAAGATCCAAAATCATTTTCAGCATGTCTACCTCTAAGAGTTCTTGTCACCTAACTTTTCAGGAAAGTTCATGGAAAATCTTTTGTTGTTGTGATTTTTTTTCGCTTCTTTTTTAATGTGTGCAGTGGCTAGAAAAATTTTCAGTTGAGAAATAAGCRTGATAATGTTTTATTCTTAGTGTTCAATATCAATGTTTTCTGCAGCTTAGAATTGGTGCTGTAAAGTCAAACAATTCATTTGAGTAAAAATGAGAATATTTTAGCTCTTTTCTTTCTGACCTGATTAAAATAGATTTTGAAAAAATTGTCCTCAAACATTTTAATTAACAATGTATTGTTTGTATAATAATTTCAAACTCTGTCTTTTTGTCTTTGTCCATTTGTTTTATTTTTTCCCGTCACTTATTTTTCTGTTCTAATCATTTTTAAACTGGGATGTGTAGGTGGCAGTAGGGGAAGTAGTGAAAGTGACCAATGGGGAACATCTCCCAGCTGATCTCATCAGTCTGTCGTCAAGGTTAGAATAAACTAGTTGCACAGGACATGTGTACGTGGGTCCTCATATACCAAGTACAAAAAACATTGCTGCTTTCATAATCTTTGCTTGCTGTTCATCTTCCTTAAACAAAACCCACACCTTTTATAAAATTAGAAAAGGTTCAGTTGATAAATACATAGATCATTACAGTGTAAATGCATGATAACACTCCAAGAAATGAAAACTTGTTTCAGTCCCTCTTTCTCTTTTTACGTTGTTGCCATTGAATTTTATCAGACAAGTTCTCATTAAACACACAGTAAAGCACTAGGATAACCATATATTTAATTCCTTAAAGCAAATTAAGAGGAATATATATGTTCATAACAAATTATTTTCAGTAAAGAATATAGCATAATGTTGATAGGAGTGGTAGAGGACCCTCTGCACAAACTTGGATGTTGCACAGTCTCTGCTGCATGCAATGGCAAAAGCAGCGCTGTTCTTGTGTATGGTGACAGAATGCATGTTACTTAGACATGTCAGCTTTATGCTATTGTCTGCATTGTTACTGCACTTTGTTTTTTCCCTAACAAATCAATGGGCCTGCCTTGATCTAAATGTAATTTATTTATTTTGGAGGTCACTGCTATCTGCTAAAGTAATTATAATTAAGCATGTGTCTCACTTGAAATGTCTTTGCTGCCTTAGTCTTTAATCTTTCTTAAAAGTGCTTCACAAAAGTAGTTTGTTTTTTTTAGTTAACTAATAAAAAATACTAGAATTGGAATAATGTTGTATATAGGTGACTTCATCCAAACAATCTAAACAGCAACTATTTACATTTTTAGAAAAGTTTGCCAAGGAGAAAATACTAGCCTGAAAGGAATTTGTGATAATGATCTATCACATTTTAATGCCTGTGCTTTACAAAAATATATTAGAATAACCTACACAGTTTTAACTTTATCCTGCAAATATTCTAAGTCGTTTATTAACAGCCACTATTGCATTAAGATAACAACAAAAAAAAAATCCTTTAATATTGGATTTTCATGCTAGAAAAGAAGGAAAATATTAGAATTTTTAAAGCACCATATAGAGTAAATATTTCTTCTTTTAGTTCTTACAGGTTTTTTTCAGGACTCTTCTGCTTCTTTATGGGATCAAAACTTGTTTCTACTATAGATATAAGTATTAGATGCTCTGTCCTTATGTCCAGAAAATGGCAGCTGAGTGGAATAGTTCAGAAATCCTGACCTGTTAGATCTATTCTTGTTTACCATCCACTTGCAGACAAGTCATTTGGTCTTTCTGTATCTCCATTTTCCTAATATCTCTATAAAGGGTATAATACAAGAAATATAAGAATATTTTACAAAATACAAAATTGCTGCTAAATGTTATACATCAATAAATAGTGTTGAAAAAATTAAATGGAAAGGATAAGCCACTTATCAGTATATGTCAAAAGAATAAACTATTCGTGCAGTAGTGTTATGCATAAACTTAAAAATCTTAATTTATTTTTAAAAAGCTTCTTAAAAATAGCATTAAAAGAACAGATATTTTGAAACCTATATTATGGTATCCATAATATAATTGTTGGGTTTTTTTTGTAATAAAACCCTTTACAAGAAAACTTTCATATCTAAACTACTGCTGAAAGTACATTTGTTCCTACATGTAAATCTCATACAAAAACTTAGAAAACTTTGACTATATGCAAGATTTTTAGCAGTGTTTGATCTAAGAAGACAAGTTTTGGCAAACTGCTTTCTGGAAATGTAAAGTACTGTTGGTAATTTTACAGATTTGTCTATAAAGTATTCTAATTCTGAAGATTTGATAAGAAAAAACAAACTGAATGCATAAGTATGTATTAGAAGAGTACAAGAAGTTTGTGCATTTTGGCAGTATAACTTAAAATTAAGGAAAATTTTTTTTTTATAGTGAACCACAAGCTATGTGCTACATTGAAACATCAAACTTAGACGGTGAAACAAATTTAAAAATTCGACAGGTAGGAATTTCATTTTTGAGTATACTGCTAAAATTATTTTTAGTCTATCACTGCTTATTTAAAATGCATGTATATAGCTTGCTAAGAAAAGTATGGAAACATGTTAGGAAATTAACAGGAATTTTAGAAAACTGTGACATATTAAGAATTTGAATAAAAAACTGTGGATTATTGGTATCTTAGAGTTGTTATGTTTTCAGTATATATTCAAGCAAAAGGAACAGATACTGGCTCCTAAGGCATGCCTTGCACTTTGTTTTTCTTTGATAGAATAGGGGAAGAGGTTTGTAGTTTGGGTATTGACTTTGGTTTTAGAGGAGAGAAGCTGCAGAAAGAATCTGATAGTGCCAGAAGTGCCCTTGAGGGACAGGCAGAGAAGGTGCAGATGACAGCTTTTAACTGAATATGCTGTCTGTATGCAGGGGAACACTTGCTGAGTTATGTGATTGAGCGTTGGGGATTATGACCCTGCTTCCATCAAGATATTTCAAGATATCAAGGTGACTTTTCACTGTCTGTAGTGGCCAGCAACGTGATGGCAGGATGTAGTTGTCCCATTCAGCTCCAGTGAAGATGGAAGTTCTTGCTTTAGATATTGGTTTGCTGGGCTTGCATTATCAAAGTTAAAATACAATATGTATTTAAATATTGGAGAGTGGTTTGTAATGTCATGCCAAACAAATTTTGTTTACAGGGTTTGCCACTGACATCAGATATAAAGGACATTGAAAGCTTGATGAGACTTTCAGGCAGAATTGAATGTGAGAGCCCAAATCGACATCTCTATGACTTTGTTGGAAACATCAGACTGGATGGGCATGGGTATGTAAATCTGAGGAAAAAGATCTCAATAGAATCCTATGTATGTTGTTAAACTACTCAAACTAAAATATGAATACTAAAGTCTTTATGCTTTTAAGACTAGAAAGGTAAAATCTAACTTCTTATGCCTACAACTTGACTTCGTATACTAGATGACCTTCAGAAACCAATAGCTATTATTAATACAAGGGAGTAGTTATCAAATTCTAGTAGTGTTTTCGGATTTGTAGCTAGTAACTCACTTTTTCTGCATCTCATTCTTTGTCTGTTAAGTCTCTATTGTAGAAGCTGAATATAAAAAGTTTCTGGGGTGTTTTTAAGTCTGGAGTGGAAGCAAGTCCACTACTGTATACCTCAAATTCTTCTAATTTGATATAAGAATGTTGAGTTCAGTTGTACTCAAGCTACATCTAAAATACATTTAATACCTTAATTTCCTGGAAATATATTTCTGTAAAAATAGATAACTTAAGTGCAATTATAATATTCATGCTTTTAAAACTGTTTTTAAAATTCTTAAAATACTTAAGAGTTTACCTGACACTGATACTCAGAGTCTTCTGTGGGGTCAAACCTAATGTGGTGTATTAGAAGTATAAAATTCATTACTATATCCAGAATTGTTGAATTCTTCATTCCCAAAGACTGACTTTTTACAGGATTTTTTGAATTTGGTAGGCATTTATTTCTCCATATAGAATATTACTCATGTTTGTGTTTCTAGACTGAGATATAKATAGATAGATAGATATAAAACTAATTAAAACATACCTTTTTTATATTCCATTTTTTATTTACTGATTTCTTACAGATGCATTCCGGGAGTTTTCAGTCGCAAGAGTGTGGATCTATTATAATTCCACTGTACTTGTTCAGAAGAGAAAAACACTTACCTGTAATTCTTCTCTGAAGGTAATAGTTATAATAGATCCACACATCCATCCTTCTTCCCTGTCTAGGGGGAAAAACATACTTTAAATTAAAACATATTTTTAATTGAGTTATTTAATATTAAAATTTGGTTAAAAAGGAACATCAAGTGTGCTACTGGCTATTATGCCTCACGAATGTGTAGGAGCACGCCATCTGCTGGTCAAGCAATTTACCATTTGAGAAATTCAGCTATGAAATACTTAGAATATAGTTCTTGTGCAGTAGGATAGTTCCAAAAGTGTGGCTCTAATATAATATTTACCTTCAGTGAAAAAGAATTGCAGGTGAGTAACTCTTTTTGGATCCTGACCTTATTTCCAACCTGAGAAATCAGGGATGAGTTCTCTTTTTGCACATATTAGAGGCAGTGTAAATTCATCTAACTAATATTTATCCAGATATTTAAGACCTTCCTTCCAGCAGTTATGATTTCCACTTTATCCACTATCATCTTAACATTTTTGCAAGAGCAACAGCAGAATAATGAAAATGTTTCTTCCTCTTCTTTTTTCTTTCATTTTAAATAACTGATTGGAATGCCAGACTACTATGGTTCATAAATGTTGTATCCTGACAGGCTTTTTCTGTCTCCTTCTTTTTCCCTTCATGGGAGAGCAAATGAAAGAAACAAAGGTTCTCTTCACTCTTTTGGGTACTCAGTATTCAAGAAATAGAACTCCAGTACAGTTATTTTGCCTGTTAGCTATATCCATGAACTAGAAGAGCCCCAAAAAAGTTTTCACCCTTTCCTCAACTTCTGAGGGTGTTAACTCCTCTCTGCAAGGTGTGCAGCTCTTTCAGTGCTGCACAATGCTCATGAACATATAGAAGCATGTCACTTGGTTTTTGCACAATGAAGACAATTAGCTAGAGAAAGGAGAGAAGTGTCTCAGTAAATTTGAAATAATTGTTAGAAAAGAGGCCCAGAGGAAAAAGGGGTGAGCAAATTAAAAACAAGGTTAGATACTGGCTATCCAGACCTAAAATAAACATTTTCCTGAAGGCTTTCTTTGACAAACGTTTTGGATAAGAGTGAAGTATGCTAGATAAGACAAACACTTTGATTTGTAAGCTTTCAAAGGTGTCTCAGAAATTAAGAGCTCTTAATATAGCAGTGACAGCCCTAGCAGGAAAGTATGCTGAAAGGGTTGGACCTTTCCTTAACCATAATAGGCAGAGTTTATATAATAAGTGAAGAAGTGAAAGCTTCTTAAACAGTTCTTGCAGCCTTGGTGGGAAAGGTTTGCTTCACTAGAACCACAGATGCTTTGTGTAATGATTTTAAGATGCCTTAATTCCAGGGAAGTGAAGAATTCAAGGTGATATGATATGAAATGAAAGAATATACATTCTTTCATGTTTGTTTTTGGTTAGTGAATTTATCATCCCCATGAGGCTGTTAGGGAGGTCTCTAGCTTTTAAATGTTCAGCTAGGCTGCAGTTTAAGTCAAAAGATGCCAGACAATGAAAATTATTAAAATAAAATCTTTTTATGGATAAGTTTCCTGTGCATTTCTGTCAAGTGAGAAATTCAATTAAATAGTGGCTACTAATACATACAAAACAAATGGCTTTAGGAAGAGTTGCAAGCAATAAAGACAAAGTTTATTCTTTCCTATTTGGAATAAAAAGCTTTTAGTATTTTCAGAATTAAACGCTGGGGTAGATGTGAAAATTACTTTCCAGTGTAAACAATAAAACTGCAGAAACAGTCTGTAGAAACAGATGAAAGACACAGGACATACCACTCCTTAATAAGTTCCAGCTGAAAACTGAATTACACTGTCTGGACATAAAGGATCATCACATCTTCACTTTCAGCCTCATGTAGAGAAACAGCATCATCTTGAGAGAGATTTAGCACTTCTAAAACAGCAGTTCAAATATGTAGTTGTGTGTGAGTTTTGGACCCCTCTCTCCTCCCCCCTCTCTCCTCCCCCCTCTCTCCTCCCCCCTCTCTCCTCCCCCCTCTCTCCTCCCCCCTCTCTCCTCCCCCCTCTCT